>NC_135506.1:45942083-45992083 GCF_052857255.1 Amblyomma americanum
ACTTCTACAAACCATGTAGTACTAACTAGCCTTCGGCAGCAACTGAGAGCTTAGACTGCTGTTAAGGATTACGGCAGCCCTGAATACAGGCGATAGACGCTAACCGCAGAGGCGGCGTGCTTGAGGGAGCGCACGAAAGCTGAAGATGAGCACGAATACGGGCGTATGCTTGCACGCGTTGAATAACGTTGTCACGTGCCCAAGGTGGAAGAAAACGTAACGCACGTAGATACTTAACTAAAAGGTAAAACAAGGAGGTAATCGCCAGGTACAGAATCGTCCACACAAGAAATGCAACGGACGCCAGTTTTAGGGCAGTTCACATTTTACACAAGTCGGCACGTCTAAAAACGGCATGGTGTACTACGCGTAGCACTCACCCCAGCGTTGTCAAACAAGGTCATCTCGTCGGGAGTCATACCGCTTGTCGCCTGGGTCAAGACATAAAAGAAAAAGACATCGGTTACGCTTATGCAGAGACTGCGTCCAGTTGGTGTAAGATTTAACAGCATGGGATAAACATTAGGGCAATCGGTTCAAAATTCATGTTAAAGCTGTAGCTCCACATGTCGTGCACAATGGCTCCAGCGCCTGCAGAAGTCGTTTTCCTTATGGCCGGTCAGTCGTTTCCGGGTAACTCAAGAGCCTGTGTTTGAGTAAAGTCCACAGTGCCTAATGTTCTTGGTTTCCAAAAAAAAAGTGTGGCTCCTTTAAGGTTAGCGCAAGCTCAGCTCGGAGACATAATTTATGTACCCCATTTGCCGAAAGTAACTGAGCAACAGGTTTTCGCTTCTAAACCGCATAAAGGAGCCTTTTTGGCAACCCTTCAGAGCGAAAGGTATCAGAACGTGAGGACGAGTGTTGATCATAATTTACACAGATTCACACCATAAGAGCTGCCATAAGTGCTTCGCTAGGCGGTTAAGAAACAAATCATCGCTGCCCGGTTACTTTTAGTAAAGACTTGACATTAGGTCTGTCTCGATGTCTTGCTTTAATACTGACGGGCAAAGAGGAAGTATTCACACTACTTTGTTCAAACTGACAAAGGTTGCCGTTCGGGGCACGAATAAAATACTTATTTCTTTGGTGCGGAGGGATTCATAGGTAATCCTTTTTTTTTTTCGCGCAAGCCAAAGGCAGTCCTTGTGCAACCTGCAGATTATGCACGCTACGGACGAGGTTGCTGGTAAGAGGCAAGTAATTTTGTTGGAAAGCATATATCCTGTAGTCCAAAGTGTTGGTGGTCTAGTTGGGCGTTATCGCTAATGAGAAGTACACTAGGAAAGACGCAGGACGAGCAAAAGGTGAGATAATTCAAAGAAATGAAATTCTGAGAGCAAGAAATAAGGCGCTTTGCTGAGTATGTGGAGCGTGAAAAAATTTGTGGAAAGGAAGAAAAGTTAACTTGCCTTGAATCTGTCTGCCCTCTCTTGGAAGCAGGTCCTCAGCTGCAAAGTATAATGAGTTTGCGTTACATTTAATATTACACACTTCGTCGCTGCACTTCCGTTTTGGAGGTCCTTGCGTAGTTGGTTGCTATTTTGTGCTCGACGGACGTTAAACGCAATTCATTGCATTAAAAGCTTACCTGTACAAGTTGTTATGCCTGTGACTTCTTAGCAACATAATTTGAATGCGTCTTTAGCACAATGGGTTCCGTATTATCAGTGCCACTGAAGAAAAGCGATGTGAGTAGTAGCGTAATTTTATTTCGGCGCTTTATTCTGTAAATTGGTATATCCAGAGATATCAGTCCTCGAACTGTGTTGAATGGTTGATATAAGTCGCTAGTGAATTATGCCGGCAGCTTCAATCGCGCTGTCAGTCGCTAGGGAAATTAAACTTAAGTATAATTGTTGACGGTCTTTAAGAGCAGGGAGCACCATCCCTTGCGGATGATAGTTTAAGTACTGAGATAAAAGTTGAGAATTAAATGGCGAACTACTGAAGGAGTTTGTAAAGCTTCCCCTAAAAAGCCCCACAAAACGACGGATAACGCGTGTGTCGCCACTAAGTTCCATTACCGTGCCAAAGGGCCCGAAATATGACCGGAAAACGTTTGTACATATCTGACAGTGTCTAGCAGTGAAGCGACTCTGCACATAATTCGGGGTTTCTGATGGCAAATGAAAGTACGCACTGCTCGCAGTACCTTCTTCCTTTTACACAGATAGGTGCATCAAAGACTGTATACCGTGCATCTCATTACCGTGGAACAAAATAGGGAGGGTAGCCGACCCTACAGATAAGACGGTGCGACTGGTCATTGGAGAGAGCTTCGTAGCACTTCCGACAGATGGCATCGCGACCTAATAAGAACTCGAGTTACTGTATATGTATCATAGAGTAACTCTAATACAGACCAGTCGTTCCGGCGAAGAGGGTGGTGCCAAACACATGTTTGTATGCGGGAGGAAAGGAGTGGGCTGTTAGAGCACAGAGAAACACGGAGCGCATAACGTATGCTCCGCATTACCGGCGTACCATTACCGGTCTGTCCCACCACACTTTCGAGTCGCATAAGCCGAGTCGCACAGGTTTCAACCGAAAAGCGCCAAGTCACAGGGCGGACGCCCACTGCTCGTTTTTCCATCTTTTCGGCTGCCACCCGCAGACCGCTAAACCAATCAGCGTTGCCTCGGAAGTGAACAAAACGTGCTCTTTATAGTTTAGTGCGCGTTAAAGATCCCCAGGTGGTCGAAATTATTCCGGAGCCCTCCACTACGGCACCTCTCTCTTCTTTTATTCTTTCACTCCCTCCTTTATCTCTTCCCTTACGGCGCGGTTCAGGTGTCCAACGATATATGAGACCGATACTGCGCCATTTTCCTTTCCACAGGAACCAATTATTATTATTATTATTATTATTATTATTATTATTATTATTATTATTATTATTATTATTATTATTATTATTATTATTATTATTATTATTATTATTATTATTATTATACTGCTTTGTATTGCCGATAAGCGTCGAGACCAACAACTCTCATTACGAACGAGATCACGCGGAAAAGCAAGCCGCAAGTCGTGCTTGCTAATGTGAACGTTTACATCGATTACCAGCTCGTTGGTATAGAAACTTGCTACCGGTCACACGTCCTTCGCGACTCGCACGTGTGAATGGGACTTTACAGTATCCTTGGTAGTAACTATAAACTCAAGCGTCCACCGGATGGGGATAGTGCGGCGGCTTTCGAGGAATGTGCCGTTCTTGGTCACGGGATCTAGCCATATATGAATATATGAGAGTGATAGGCGTCATGCGATAGAGTTCAAGGCAGTTATCGTTGTCCCTTCTCCCCTGAATAGGGCGAGCATTCATGGAACTTTAGGTCGACCCGATAAGGACAGCCCAGCGCATGCTAGATCATTCTCATGGGTCACCATAGGCCACGCGCATTCTTACTTCCTTCCGGGCAGCTATCACACGGGAGCAGTTTTGTAACTTATTTCCCGCACTTCCACGTGGAAGTTTGTTAATGGCCGTTCGTGATTCGTTACTTACCGCATCAGTTCTCTGCTGGCGATCACTGATGCCTATGGTTCTGGCGGCGCATTCCGTTGCCGTGGGAATGATGCCGTCGGTGAACTAGGTCAGGAGGAAACGGCTCCCATTAAAACAAGGGGTGAGACAGTGAGCACGCAGCGAATTACATTTCGGTTGTGCTTGTTGACATGTAGTGCAGGTGTGGGTAGGATCAGGCAAACTATCTTCGCTTCAGAAGAATCCGCGCTTCGTCTGCGCGTTGCACTTAGTGAGCACGCAGCATGTCAAAAATCGGATTACAATTTTTTTCCGTGGAAAAAATGTGCGAGCAATGTAGAGAAGATAAAAGATCAGCTGGGAAAGAGCATATATTCCCTGATTTGAAGGTATGAAAATCCAAATCTAATATCGACGCAGTAATCACTCATTTCCATATACTTGAAGGTTGTCGTACTGCTCCAAAGCAAAACTATAATGCTATTTAAAAAATATGAGAATACTGTATTGTTCTAGTTTCGGCGAATGCTGCTTCTCAGGTCCGACTTCCATATTCATCAAGACACAAACCCAGGAAATCTGGGCGAACGTTTCTCGTTTGCAGGGCTGCCACCAGGTTGATTTATTGTGTGCTTCGTTTCTGAGTTGGCATGTCCGAGTCGGCGCACTCACCCGCTGTATGATGGCCGGGTTGATGTCCCTCGCCATGAGCAGGCACTCGCGCGTGTTGTCGATGCGGTCCATGAACTGCTGCGCCAAGGCTTCGTTGGGCACCAGCTGGCGCACCATGGACTTGAGCCGGTCGATGATGGCGTTCACTGCGCGTTTGGAATGTCGAAAGGAAATCATGTCCATCATCTTTATGATCTGCAGTGCTAAGCCCACTGCTAGACAAAGGCATGTCCTATTAATCTCCACTAATCTAACTATTGCAGGAGAGTGGCAGATCAGTCTCAGCAAAATGATAGCGCAATCCTTACTTCTCATTCTCCACGACTCTTAGATGCACTTTCCTCTTACTGACACCCAGTCGCCCACTCTGAGACTGTGTCACTTTCCTATTTTGGGCGTTTCATGTCCTGCCGAACTACCATATTCTAAGTGATGAAAATATGTGAGCTGGTAACCGGCGCGGACAATCTAGGGCGGGTTTCGCACTCTTGTGTTGTTTTGCATACACCTCTACAACTGTCTGTTCTCCCTAAATCTTTCCCCTCTTTCTTCGCCTTACCTGCTTCCTCCCTGACCTTTAAATTCCAACTAACTGCAACGAAGCAAGGTCCGCGGATCGCAACAAACTTTACGCGATAGCGTATACAGCTACTTCGGCCTAAAAGATCCGTCGATGTAGTAAGCACCGAGTGTCGGAAATAATCGGGGGCTGCGCAAAAAAAAAAAAATCATATGCCAACTGCTTGCCGCTGGATGTTCTGGATGGTGCCATACAATTCAGCGCTTCGTGCAGCATAAACTTACTAGTTAGAGTCTAGCTCGCGCAGGGACTCGAACCAGAAACCTATAACCGGGGGCCGCGAAAAAAAATCACGTCATAGTAATTAGTGGTTCTAGCGATTGATGATTGATTGGTGTGTGATAGGCGATGACGAGTTAATGTAATCATTTAATTAATTTTTTAACTAAAAAAATGAAAAAATGGATAGGGGGCTCCAAAGGTGTCAAAATGCCCAGAATTAAAAGCGAATGCTTGATGATGCTATTTAAGAAATTGTACTGTGTAAATGATCAAATATTTGAAACAATTAAAAACAATGAAAAATGCATTCAAAGGTGTCAAGCTGCTCAGATTGGAAAGCCTAACCCAGTACGCTATCGCGTCATCGCCTTTAGGCGGAGGTGAGTGTCCTCTCCAATTTTAATTACTGTATTTTTGTTTTTGATAAATCACAAAATAGAAGAAGCGGTTTGGAATGACTACGTCAAGTTTTCAGACTCTGCGAAATAAGGTGTAATGATTACGTCATGTTTTCAGACACTGCGAAATAAGGTGTTTTCCGCCTAGTCAGTAGCGGAATGCTTGTTAATACGTTCATTGTATATTGAATTTCACACACACTCTTGTGCAGTACTTTCTTATAACATGGCCTTTTGCAGGCGTGGAGTAGTCTGCGATTCAGTGACGCCAACTACAGAACCGAAAACTTGTCTCTGTGCGTTATGTTACGATCATATACTGGAATAGAAAAATCGGACGTGATGGCGTCCTTTTGCATAAACCCTGTGCTGATTCCAGCCTCCTTGGTATCGCAATTTTTTCACAGACTGTACAGAATGAAAACATTGCAAGCCACTAACGCCCACGAGCTTTACATATCCGCTCGGCCTGTCAATGCAACGTTTGCAGAGGCGTGAAAGATGGGCTTCCGCTTCTTTCGCATTCCCTGATGATGTTACGCATAAACTAAGAAGATGTTACGCATAAAATGAAAGTATTTAAAGCCATTTTTTCAACGCAATCCGCTTACCGTTACCGTCGGCCACCAGGGATGTAAAGCACAGCATCGCGATGATCGCTGTAAGTCGAGGCATCGCACACTTCAGAAAGGGCTGCCGAAACCAACAACGAGGTTATCCAGATGACGAGACAAGATGCCGATGCCGGGGCGGAGTGCCAATTGCCAAAGAAGAGTATGCCTATTCTACGTAGAGACTAGTACCTCGCTGGTGGGATCCAGGGTTTGTCACCAGCCGCTTATATTGGCCTTTCGGGAATGCTGGAACCAGCTGGATCTACACTTGTACGGTTTGCCTCCGCATCCATGCGTTTCGGCATCCACGGCAGAGGCTGTGCCGAAGCGTGGACAATAAAAGACGCTTTCCTTTCTCTTGTTCGTACACTGTCGTTGTTTTGTGGACCGCTTTCCGAACACGTGATGGCCGTACAAAAGGCTACGCGGTCGAAATTCCGGGGGCGGTGCAAGCAGGTACGACGATGAAGAGTAGGCGTGGCTAAAGACACTTAGTTCGTCATATTGCGTCTGCAAAACGTTTCCGTGCGCAAAGGACGGCTGGAAGAAAGAAGAAAAAGACAGAATGCGTAGCTACGGCAACGAATGACGGTGTGCTTTGGGCGAATTTGAATAATGGTTTACAGGAAGGGAATTCTATTTCTTGTTACTCGCTTTCACATTGGCCCATCTCTGTCGTTCCCCTGACTGAAACTTTTATGCACTGGAGAACTGCGTTTGCTATATATTTCGCCTAGAGGCAATCTTTTCGCTTCGCACTAGGAATTGGAGACAGTGGTCTAGTTCTCTTGTGTAGACATCACGTGGCGTATGACAATCAACTAATATCTGTATTTTTTGTAAAAAAAACTTGTACAAGATGGCAGCACAGGTTCGATCGGAGAACCTTTTTATCTGATTGACGTAGGGTGAGACCACCCTGCTACGGCACGGCGCATGCGTACAGTGGGCGAGTAAAGACAGCAGGAGGGCTTCGTCAGGTGGCGCCCCCATTCAGAGTGGCAAACTTGGGAACACTGGGGAGGGCTCTTACGTTTTGCCAACGACTGTGCGTGTGGACGCATTGGCCTACAGCCCTGCAGTGTGAGAATGGGTAACCGTCTTCTGAAATGTCAGTTTATGGTTATTTTCTTGCTGGCTTCAAGCATGGCTCTCAGTAATAGAAAGTCCTGTACGCGTTACTAATCACGTTTGTCAAGAACGTGTCTATCTAGAAGGTCAAATTGACCATAACAGTCACCACGTGACGGCAGTGTGTCGTGTAGCAACAGTTCCAGCGTAGCACCTCAATGGATACGTATACTTTAGATCCGCTATGTGCCAGCCAGTATAGCGGAGATCGAAGTGGCACCCCCCCCCCCACCCCCGGGACCACCACTTGCATAAAATTTGGGGGCCACTCGTTTGACGCAGAGTGTTCGAATTGGTGTCAAATGACTTGGAATGTCCATGGCTCTAAAATTACTAATGCAGATGAAGCCCAAAAAAATGTGTAGGATTCGCACCGGCGACCTTTCCGCCCCCAAACCGTGTATACCTAGAACCTTCACTCGGCCATTACGCCGAGCCCCGCCGCGGTGGCTCAGTGGTTAGGGCGCTCGACTACTGATCCGGAGTTCCCGGGTTCGAACCCGACCGCGGCGGCTGCGTTTTTATGGAGGAAAAACGCTAAGGCGCCCGTGTGCTGTGCGATGTCAGTGCACGTTAAAGATCCCCAGGTGGTCGAAATTATTCCGGAGCCCTCCACTACGGACCTATTTGTTCCTCTCTTCTTTCACTCCCTCCTTTATCCCTTCCCTTACGGCGCGGTTCAGGTGTCCAACGATATATGAGACAGATACTGCGCCATTTCCTTTCCACCAAAAACCAATTATTATTATTATCATTACGGCCGAACCGTTGGTCGCAGGGGGTTTCCGGAACGGAAACATCTGCGTATGTTTGTATTTGGTCTCCACGTTTGCTGAGCACACCGACGGAAACAGATGAAGCTCCCGTATCTAACGCTCTTAAGCGTAACACTGAGGCAGTGTTGGCGGATAATTTTTTCTCACCACATACCCAAAAATTAAGGACAAGCACATTTTTTCAACGAGTAGTTGTTTACAACGGAAAAATTTTCATATAGCGTAAGATTTCACTGCAGCAATCAATATATCTGCAAATCTTCCTTCGGCATGCTTGCATTTGTTTGGCATTAACGCTTTTGCTCTCGTCGAAAACGTTCCCCATTGTTTTTGCTTTTTTATGGCAGTCTTAACTACTCGATGCGTCCGATCGACAAACTTTAAAAGGAACATTTTTCTAAAAAATGAACCGTTACTCGGCCTATTCTAATTATACCATACAATATTCTATTGTTGCCTCACAGTTCAAATTGATGTCCGAGAATCCCGGACTTGTTATAGATGCCCACTGTTTAAGCACTGACTAGTTCTAGAACAAACTTAAGTCGAGCCATCTAGGCGCCGCTGACTTTCACATGTGCGGGAGACTACCTAATCTAAACTCTGTGGCAAAACCCAATCCGTTTTATGAAAGATAACTTATGCCAAAAAGTGCCCTTTTCACATTGAAGCGGCATAAGTCGCAAGGCGTAGAGGCGCCAGCTACAAGGCGTCTCAAATTCCTGATAGGGTGAGTTCTTCTTGCGACAACATAGTTTTTCCACAACTCTATATTTGCTATTCAGTGAAAACCGTGCGCCGGAAGAGACGAGGATGAGTGGGTAGTTGTTTATCACTGGAAATGTTCGCTCATTATTTATATCCTTCATCGAAAGTATTCATACCATATTCGGCTTAGAACCGAATATGGCCTCACATCCGAAGTATTCGCCTTAGAGCAGTTCAGAAAAGCACTTGTTGCACTCCTGAAGGCTGAAGGGTCTCGAAAAGTGAGGATCAAAGTTTTCCGCATTTCAGCCGACACTTGGAGCTTCATAAGTGCCATAAGTGCCATAAGCGCTGCACCGCACTGCTGTGAAAGAGGAAATGTGGCCTGAAGGCTTGTGACCATGCATAGACTGCTCCGGGTGAGGATACCGGATGGGCTACACACAGACTATAAACTCTTTATAGACTCTATTGCCTTGCTATAGATATTTCCTTTTCTCTATTCACAGCCTATGATTTGTCTATAGAAAAAGTCTATTAAAAGTGCATGACCATAAATCTATAGATTATCTCTACACTGTTTCTAGGACTTGTATTTCCTAGACTAGTCTATAAATTTTGTCTATAGAAAGTCTACAGACCTTACAGTCAAAAGTACGTGGACAGTCTATAGAAACTTTTGTAAGGCGCACAGAAAAGTAAAAAACGCACGTGCACTCATGCAAGCGCAGGGTTCGTCGCAGCGACAAAATAAAACATGTTGGTACAGGAGTATGATATGGGATCATGCACCTCACCTATCGCTCACCTCCACGTCCGTCATTCAGACTGTGTCGAAATCGCGATGCTGCCGCAGCTCGTTTGTTGTTGTTGTTGTTGTTGTTGTTGTTGTTGTTGTTGTTGTTGTTGTTGTTGTTGTTGTTGTTGTTGTTGTTGTTGTTGTTGTTGTTGTTGTTGTTGTTGTTGTTGTTGTTGTTGTTGTTGTTGTTGTTGTTGTTGTTGTTGTTGTTGTTGTTGTTGTTGTTGTTGTTGTTGTTGTTGTTGTTGTTCTACTGGGCGACGTAAAACGAGCACAGATGCAATGTATCAAAAAGAAGGAAGGTGAGGTGTAGCCAGCAGCCCCAAGTTTTGCTTACGGTGCATTCTTAACCTTCCTTCAATTTCTCGAAATATCTGCCGCATCGGGTTCCAATGAGCCGTGAAATATAGTCGCAACTGGCGCGCTGCAACAGTTAACAGGTGGTCTAGCACCTCTTATGCACACCTGTCGTCTTTGCGGCTCTAAAAAATTGGAGGGGACACTTAAGTTCCGCCTTAGGGGGCATGACGTGATAGCGTCAGTAGCTGAATGTTCATAAATGCGGAATCGGTCAGTCTTTACTTTGCATTCATAGGTCCCTGCTAGTCGTCATAGCACGGCTGGCGCAGTGGTGCACCGGTTAAGCGATGCGCCACTGCACTACGATGGGAGGTGCTGCTAATGGTGGAGCTTGTGAAATCCAGGCTTGCTCTTCCCACGCACCCTGTCGCGACCAATCATTAGCTACTTCCTGTCACAGTGGTCAGTTTGCTCACAATCCGGCGGGCTGGTTGTCATGATGCCACAACGTCACGTGACCTACGTGGCTCATCTAGGTTGATTCTCTGGGAATTTTTCGCTCGCAACGTCATCGACGACGAGGCCGGATTTTCTGCAGAACGCAAACCTGAACGCAATCGCGTTAAAACGGCGGAACGAATTGAAAGGTAGGTTTTCCACAGCGATAGCTTTTTTTTATTTTCCTTCGCAGTGAAGAGGAGGCTGCAAGGGCGGAGCGTCCACAACTGTGTCAATTCGCCAAATAGTTCGGCTCATGCGGAAGCCGACAGCCAAGAGCACAGCTCTCTTTGCTGAAACTTCAGTCCGTCGCTGTAGCAGCTGGCGCCATCTATTGATGCTTCTTGTAACTAGGCATGTCTGGCGAATTTGTTGTAAACAAGAAAAGTGTTTTTCCCTGGGCTTTCAAAGTTGAAAGCTTGAAGTTTTGTTAGCACTATGTGTGTTAAATAACGGATATTAAAATATACTATATTTTAAGCGAAAACTAAATACTGCTAGAGGGGACAGTATTTCGATGCTTAGGATGAGGAGGCGTGTTTGGACTCCGTAGCCTCCGCTCCAGTGTCATAAAAGCTGTCGCAGAGTACAGGCGCACTTTTGATGTGGTTGTGTGCTTAATTTAACCTCGTTATAACGATGCTGATGGTGCCTCGCGATTTTTTTGTTAGAGCGAAACGCTACCTCTGCTGGAACTGTCGCATGTCAGAGTAGCCAGTCTCAGTGTGCCGCCGATGTGCGTTGCGGGAGCCTTTTATATGCGCTCTGAGGGCCCAACACATGGCCCAAATTACCTACACCAAACGGATATGTCCAATTTGTCAGCACGCGCCTTTCTTCCCTGACAGGCAGGAGTTCGGTACCTAGGAAACCGCTCTTTGAGGAACAATGTCGTAAAGAACATGTAGGGTTAACGCTTTCAGAATATTTAGCTGCTTTTTCTGGGAGATAAAGCCTGTGTGGGTCGCTTTAAGAGACTGCGCGCGACTGCAATTTCGTCGCGAGTGCTCGTTCTCGTTCTCTTCACTGCACAACTCATGAGCACGCTCATGAGCAACTGATGATCGCTGCCTTCTGGTCAAGGGAAATTGTTGTGCGCTTTCTTTTCGCGTCCCGTGGACCTCTGAAACCAGCATGGTGGCGTTACTGTCCAGCACACAATGCGCACTGCCAAGTGGTTTCAAACATGCGCACAAGGTGCGGAAAATTTCACATGGAACGGGAAACGTAGAGAGCGCTGTCAGAGGGCGCTGTCAGCGGGCGCTGTGCTGTGAGGAAGTTGGAAAAAGCGGTTTTCGTATCCGACTTTCGTTGAAGAAGGGAGCGACAACGTTCAACTTCGCTTTTAAGCTATAGAGATATGTCCACACAAGCAATGAGTGCATGCTCCTCTTGAACCGGGATAAGTTTCCCGCGTGTTTGGCGCTCCGCTATAGACGGAGCAGGATGTGAGCGGTAATTTCAGTTTGTTGCTTGTAATCAATACGTAATTTTTCGGCACCACTACAAATAGACATATTCAGCCCTCAATGCTAGTGGAGTTTATTTGAGATTCGTTATGTCCAGTTCTGGGAATATTTCGCCTCGTAAAAACGAGTATCAGATAAAGTGAGGTATCAGATACGGGAGCTGCCAATGTGAACGGCTATTCGTTCGTTATGTCCAACACTATGTTATAAGCAGTTTCGTTATAACGAGGTTCAACTGCATTCGAAACAACAAGCTTTGCAATACTTATCTCGCATTACAATTGTTGATCAAATTGCAAAGCCACTTTCAGTCGGAGTGATGCACCAGGAAAAATTGGTAGCCTGCCATCAAGAAGCCATCCCCTCAGCTTTTGGGGCTTCAGTCAATCGGCGCGGACCGAAGTAGACATGTCCACTTAGAGGACACTTCCAGAATGCTGCCCTAGCTAAGTTCCAAGGAGAAACGGGTGGGCACAGAAAAATTAAGGCTGACGCCGTTTACCAAGAGGATTTCGCGGTGTTCTCTCCTCTCCACAAGAATGCGTCGGCGAACGCTTTTGGGTTTAGTATTTGCCCACATATTGTTTTATGGAAGACAGAGGTACCTCTTGCGTAACACTAAATATTTCTTGTTTATTTATTTCATGCTTATTATTATTCCGTTTGAGCCACAGGTGCATGAAACTCATTCCTCTGTCCCCGCTCGAGAACAGCCAGATACGGCCGCGAAACCTTCTACTCTAGGCAGACGTGCTTCGAGAATACAGCCACTCTCGCAGGCGTTTCTTGTGCGTACTTTATTTGAGTCGGCGTCCACTGACAGCGATGAAAGCCGGGCCGTCAGCTATCCGTTTACCTACAGGCTGGAGCGTAAACCTCGGAGCTTCTAGTCGACCCGTGTTTATGGCTTAACTTTTTCTTGAATGCATTGCTGGAAGGAATAGAGAAATGCGTCAAATTAACGTCAAGCGCATGACATTATCTGTCCTGGCCCACATAAAATGAACCAGCCGTTAAAAGGCCCGAGAGGTGTTAGTGAGACTGTGGCCAGCACTTTTCTCCACGCTTATTTCACTACGTTTTTATCTACCTTTGTAATGGTGTATAAGTTAGAAATTTCTGCTAGGGAAAGCTGCACAGTGAAAGGCTTGTCAAGTGTGCGTTTGTTTTTAATATATATTGGTATGGCAGACCCAGCCTGGAAGCGGGTGTTAGAAAACAAGAGCACGAAACAGCAGGTGGTCTGTCTACATTTTCAGTTGCCGCGTTCGATTGTAACAACACCAAGGACCCACACCTACGAGAGAACCCAGGAACCACAGTACAGTATGAAGTTATGTCAGCATCCGGAGTGTTTTTTTTTCTCTGTGCCTGACCACCTGACGTGTCCCGTCGCCAGAACTGAAACTTTATGCTCTTGACCAGAGGCGTAGCCATGGGGGGGGGGGGGGGGGGGGGGGGGGCGGGGGGGGGGCTTATAGCGCTTCCAGCCAGCCCCCCCTCCCGGAATTTTTTCGAACTGTCACGCACCGCTGACCAAAACAACCACCGGTGCCGGAAGTCATTTCGGATTTTGTCACCTACAGTGTCTTTTTCAGACTAGAAAAGACATTTTGGCGCGAACATTGCTAACTCGGGTTGGATTTCGTGGCCACTACCATGCACCTGGAGTAATGTAAAGCAAGGGGCCCCATCCTAGCACAAACTTTCAAGGGCCTACCGATGGCTCGCTGTTGCGACTAAAATTTCGGTGCAGTTGCTCGCAATACATGACTGGTGACAGGTGCTGCTGCGCAGCACAGCGTCATTGAGATTTTTCCCTGGCCGTCGCATATGTACAAAAATGTAAAGGTTCTTGAACGACAAACATTCGTTAAATATTTCTCCTCTACTTGCTAATTTCATGGCATTTGCGTTTTTCATATCAGCGGCATGCACTGCTTTGATGGTTCCGGACCGGTACAGTTCTAGGCTTCGTGTGTTATTTTCTTTACTTATTAAATACGCAAAAACGTGGAAGCATTGGTATCAGTTATGTCTGCCACGAGTGAACGATAAGGGGATAGTTGGTATTGCATGATTACAAGACATAAAACTGAGCAGGGGACAAAACACAGAAGAGAAGCAAACAGGAGCAGCTCGTCCTGTTTGCTTCTCTCCTGTGTCTTGTCCCCTGCTCAGTTTTATGTTTTGTAATCATGTCTGCCACGATTTTTAAGGCATACGAATACATTCTTTTATTTAAAAAAAAACATATTTCACCTGTCTAGACAGTGCGTAGCGTTATCTAATACACAATGGCATTGTCAATGGCAATGGCAATGCAGTTATTATTGTTGCGTTTGGTGCTTCCACAAATTCTATGAGGGGGACACGGTCCAACATGACCCCCCCGCCCCCCCGACCAACAGGATTTCTGGCTACGCCATTGCTCTTGACTGAATATCTGTTGCCATTATCCTCTTAGAAAATCATTTCGCGTAGCACTTGGCCATATTTTCGGCTTGGGGCCAAAGGTGATAAATGTGTGAGAGCCGGTTTTACACCCTCTTTACAGAGCTAGCCTTGGCATAGTCTTTTTGATCCCGATGAGACATTTCCATTCCAAACTGTGTAACGAATCTTTTATTACCGCCAGTAGTATGGCGGCATTCAACAATCAACCTATGGGCTGTAACTACGATTATTACTTACCACTAAGGGTACTATAGTGGGTGGCATATATGTTGTGCGCAAGGTTCGTATTACAAAAAAAATACAAACGGTTGCGCAATGAACGTGAAAAAAGAGCAGTTGTGGCGCAATAAGCGAAGCACTTACCCCTGCTTTGTCGAACATTTCAATTTCCCCAGCCGTCATTCCACTGGAAGACTGCGTTTAGATAAGAAAACAGCATCTTTCAGTGGCGAATACATGGTGTGCTGTTCAGCATGCATAACATTTTTTAAGGGGGAAAAGCTGCGAACTTTCGCTCTTCGTTAATATGCCACGTGCATCCATCACTGAGATTTTGTCATAAAGAGATGGCTTAGTGCTTTGTTTTACACATACACAAACTGACAATGAGCCATCAAGCCTGTGAATATCTACAAGGGCAACAAACATACACCCTGCGCGCCCAATTTGCCCGGTGCTGCTCCTGAGATGGCTATGAAAATGCAGCTTTTTCTGCATGCTCTAACATGGAATTTGACTGCTGACTTTTAAAAAAGCCGAAGGATATTGACTTGCGCGCTAATTTGCCACACTAGATTTGTACCACGAACGTAAGCAAATTCACAATTTTGTGCTGTTTCACTCCGGCCTTCATTTTTTTTCTATATACGTCTCTACACAAGAATAACTGGTACATTAATCATTAGTCTTTGTCGCCTCTTACGCAGCAAGAACTCCATTAATTGGTCGATGAAGACTATTTTTTAAAGCGATGTTTATTGCCATAGAGCATGTACCACAACCGGCGATTATCATCAGACCCCAACTTCTGCTGACCACTTTAGGTGAGACTGGGGTTGGCATTGCGCCTAAACAACGTAAGCCTACACATGGGTTTTCATTACTACGTAATCCTCAGCAATTCGCGAAAATCTCGCCATATGCAGTCATTCTGCGCAAAACAGCATGGTGATAACAAGTAGTAAATCGTTGTCCCAGCTGAAACGGTGCAATGTGATCCGTTCTTTCTCTGGTAAAAGCGATGTGGGGAACAGTTTTGAGAAAATAATTACCTTGAATTTGTCCGCCTTTTCCTGGAAACAAGCCTTCATCTGAAAGTAAGTGGAATGATTGGTTTGAGCGACTCCATTCTCTGAGACGTTGTCTTCGCTGCATTTACCTCGACACAAGCGTCTCAGTTTCCATTTCCCTTTCGTTTTCTTGTGCCACTGCAAACCGCCTTACTTTTAGTCGGGACGAACCTAGCTGCCGAGTCACTTATTAGCGATAATCACGAAAGTTTGAGACAGCTGAGCCGCGACCAACTCACATTCAGAGCCTACTTGTTTCACCTTTTCGGCCGGATCGGTGGTCACGCTGTACAAATCATTATTGAAGTGTGGCAACGTATCGTTTCAGTTCGGGCTCAGTGCTTTTGTATAAGCCATAAAACACTGGCTGAAAATTCATTCGCGCTCAGTCCCGTTATTTCTTAAGAAAGTTCTGGAATTGTGGGAACCCTTGGCGGATTGAATGACGCTCATGCCCTTACCTATGCAAGCACGAGCGAGTCCAAGCAAGAAGATGGATTATTTCACACGAAACTCAGTGTGAACCTCCCTCTTTAATTTATCATAACAACGTCACGGATCACGAATGGCATCAGTGGTTAAAGGCGCTTTTCTCGTGGCAAAAAAAAAAAAAGCACCTGAAGGAGGGCCGAGCTTTGTGAACGAAGTGTAGAGATTGCAGCAGAGGACTGTAAACCTTCATCATTGCCTCCTTAATATCTGTGTGCTGGTTGCTTATGTATTTGAGAGGAGTTAATAAATTTGCATTATCTGCAAGAGTCACTAGGCGCTCGCTAGATTGTGTTCAGCGTGACCATTAATGCCCAAAAGTGAACAATACAATATGAGAAGAGGAAGTTTGTATTTTTCCTACTTAAACCCACTTTTTCCTCTCTCGTGCTGTCTTTTTCATCTTTACGCATTAGCACATTTCCTTTAAGCTAACATGGAATCCACTAAGTTGTCGTGCACGTATGAAGTTAAAAAAGAAATGACACGACGGTTACCACTGTGTTAAGCGAGATTCAGCGACAGCTGTTCAAGTATTTATATTTTATAATATATTGAGGTAACAAATAGAGAGGCTTCGTATCTCTATAGTTCTAAAGGGCTCGTATTAGTTTTCCACACATACTTGTTTTTCGACTAGCACTATCTCTAGTCCACCGTTCTATAGGTGCGCGGCGCCCCCGATGACCTTTTCCTACGGCGGCACGTTTTGCAGCAACTACCTGTATCATAACTGCTGCATGTTGGCATGGCAGTATGGATACAATACAATTATAGTAGAATAAAAATAATAATTTATGCTGAAGTCCATCCATTATTTTGTCTTAATGTATTTATTTGTACATTACATATATTTATTTTCTGGCCCTCCTCGCCTTGACAAACCTACAATGCGGTCCTCTGGCAGAAAAGTTTGGAGACCCATGCTTTAAGACAATCAAAAAGATCCGCGCATTCACAAAGTGCAGTGATGTAGTCACATCGCTACTTGTGCACTGTGGTGATCAAGAACTGCTCTTTTATGACACAGCTTCTTGTAGTTGAGTCCTTTTATACCATACAATGTGTACAGTTAGCGGGCGTTCTTAGGTGCTGTGTGCAAATTGGGGTGTACCCGATTAAGAACTATTGGGGATGACAAAAAATTGATTGGAGTTCGCCACTTGCCTTCGCTTCTTTTTCAGCAGTATCCGCGATGCTCATGAACTTGCCACCGCATTCGGTAACCGTTGGGATGAGGCCATCAGCAAACTGGAAATAAATGAAGAAAGAATTCATGGGGCTGTACTCTCCTTATCATGCTTAGAGTGCGTCGCCATAAAAAAGGCTGCACGCGAATCCATGCTGACCACGCCCGCTCCCGAAGGGTACCTCGCCGTCAATGCAAAGTAATAAACTCGAAAGTTTGTTTTATCAGATGGAACGATAACTCAACGCTTGGCTACCTCCTGAGAGCAAATAACATTTGTTATGATAGGTTCCAAGCACAGTGGCTTGCAATATTTAGGGACAACCTGCAATAGTTTTCAATGCCTCGACATCGGCGCCAAGATCGAAGAACCTCGACGGTCGCACCTAGATTACCTGTCTTCCCATGGAGACCACTTAAGGTCTTTCTATACTAAAGAGGTTAAAGGCATACCCCCTTTCATGTCTGTTCCCTCCTCGTACATCCTTGCTGACTGTTCCTTGCGAGCGCTTCCAGTAGGGGTCATTAATTACTGGTCGGCAGTTTTGAAAAACGCGCAGCTTTTCCGTTATTAGGGGTCTCGATTGTAATCAGTTTTACAGGTTCGGCAAAATCACAAAGACGTCATCGTCCACCTACCGCTGTCCCACCTGTCTACCAACACAGCTCATTCTTTCATGCACTCCGTGGGGTCATGACTCAGTAACCTTGGGGTATTGCGCCCGTCTACTCCAAGACTGACCAAAAGGGGTTCACTACTGCTTATCTACGGCTATAATGGGAGTCTAACATCGTTAGCGATTCAGACATACCACATAGCCACCCACAGTTACTAAACAGTCCGACTAACCTCAACACCTTGCACCACTCCAGCTGTTGCTAAAATTTGCACTACCACAAAGAGGTTCACCCGCCGCGGTGGCTCAGTTGCTAGGGTGCTCGGCTACTGATCCGGGGTTCCCGGGTTCGAACCCGACCGCGGCAGCCGCGTCTCGATGGAGGCGAAACGCTAAGGGGCCCGTGCTGTGCGATATCAGTGCACGTTAAATATCCCCAGGTGGTCGAAATTATTCCGGAGCCCTCCACTACGACACCTCATTCTCCCCTTCTTCTCTCAGTCTCTCCTTTATCCATTTCTCTACGGCGCGGTTCAGGTGTGCACCGATATGTGAGACAGATACTGCGCCACTTCCTCACTTCCTTTCCCCAAAAACCAATTTTTCCACAAAGATAGACTTTCGGAGAATGTACTTACATTTAAAACTCCGTTATGTAATCCCGTTATGTAGCACCGTATACTCATGCTGTAATCTTTCATGTCATTGAAGTCTGAGAATGATATGGCTTACCTGCTTAATTATGGCCGGGTTGATGTCCTTTGCAATGGCGAGACACTCGCGTGCGCTGTCTATTTTGTCAATATACTGCTGCGCCATGGCCTGGTCGGGCACGAAGTCTCGAATGAGCTGCTTCAGTTGCTCGAGCACGGCTTCCACTGCACAGAGCATTCGAGATCAGTGTACAATGGGACAGCCCCACAGGCCACAGAGTATAACAATTCACAGGGACACCTATTTTCATTATGCGTTGGCAATGCGACAGAATTTGTAGCTGTTGATGCCTTTCTTGTAAGTAGTGTTACTTCCGGTCTGGTGACGATAATTCCCGTCTGGTGACGTCACTTTCCTGCAGCCATTAGGAATGCTCTGATCTGGTGACGTCACTTCTCCGTAGCCAGTGGGCGGGTTTGGTGACCGCGGACGCACGTTTGCCCCATGCGGCTTCTAATGCTGTTGTATTAAATAGAGAGGAACGCGCTTCAGCGCCACCAAAAAATTCAGCCTTGAAGTGAACTCTAGATTGCTTAATTTTTGAGCTTGTGGCTTCGTCCCAGTAAATGCTGAATGAAGTTGTGACACGTGAGAAACTTCATCACAACTATTGTGTCGACACGGACAAGCAAGGTATAGGACGCAGATAAGGGGTGGGCATATTATGAGAGGAGCAGTGGGGATGCGCTGGCATGTCATCAACGACAAAGGAGATCAGGGGTCCTTGGCAAGCACCCACCGTCTAGTGCAGTGTGCTGGACGCCAGTAGTTAACACCGAAGGATGGAAATATTTTCGAGTTCATCCTAAAAAACTAAACTTTGTATTGACAGTAATGGCCTAATCTCCCCAAGTGCTGCGCTGAATTAGCAGGGGTGGATCTATGGGCAATTCTTGGATAGTGGGGTCGCGGTCGCGTTTGCACAATGGAATTCTTGGACTCTCCTTGCCTAAAAATTATGCCCAGTGCAGTTTTCCTGAAGTAAACTTTCCCAATAAGGCCTGGGGATAGGAGGTGGGTGGCGAGGTGGCTTTCCCTGCTTACATCCATCCATGCTTGTGCTCGCACCTACTAGGAAGCGAGCAAGTGGTCCCTTTCACGTTAATGTTGTTCGTGCTTTGGACATTTTGTCACGCCGAAATTCGTTGAAAGAGAGGAAGACAGGGAGTGGTCCTATTTCTTGGCTATACAGCGTTAATTTCGTCGTAGTTTTGAACAGCCTGCTCCGACCGCACGTTAATCACCATCACTATCATCGTCACCTACTTTTGTCCACTCCGGGAATAAGTCCTCTCCATCCGATCTCCGATCAGGCCAACCCTGCGCCAGTCGCTATCGTCCTGTCTCGGCAGATTGCCTGATCTCATCCGCCCACTTGACTGTCCGCCACCTCGTCAACCTGTCTGCGTTTGCCGTCTCTTCTAACCTCTGCGCTCCCCTAACCACATGATGCTGATGCTAAAGCCTACTTTTCTCCCTCTCCCGACACGAATTAATGACCTCAATAGCTGTACCAATTTCTTTCCTCGCCTCCATCAAGGCACCACAGGACCACGTGATGATAAGTGGTGCACTTTCGAGAGCGACCGCTAACACGGCCAATCCTACCCTGAACTCCGTAATTCACGGCCCATCACTTTTGACGCGGGCCGTAAAATAGGCTTTGTTTCTGCTTGCGAGAGAATATCGATTCTTTACAGTATTGTAAAGGCAACACGTCTCAGCATGTTTATCAGAACAAGGTCACAGTGGAGCTCTACCACGAGGGGAGGTCCCTCGGAAGATCACTGGTTTCAGAGGTTAAGCTTAATGGCGAAATAGCCTAAATTTGAATTGGCCTACTGCAGAATTGCAAGTAATGAATAGCTCTAAATTTGTCTACAGGTTTACGGTATGCGCCTGAGTGTGTGCACATACCTTTAGATTTTTTAGACCTGCCGAAGTTTTCACAATTTCCTTAGTTTTACCATGCGGTATTCTGAGTAGGTCTTCCACTTCTAATGTAGGGACCACTAAGGATGCAATACGGGGAGTTGACTTTTTTCCAATGTTTTCATTGCCTTGCCATTACAGGGTTGTCTCAGGCTCACTCTGATAGTATTCCCTTTACGCATCTTGTCGAAGCGGACATTTTTAGGTTACGACGTTACGATACTGCACGGCGCCATGATACTCGTAAAAAGCGTTTCAATAAAGCGTCATGGTTAAAATGTATGCACAGAAGGTTTCTACTTCGGCGTACCCAGCTTCCCCTCTTCGACACCTCAAGACAGTCATCAGGTGTAAAGTGCCATAGAATTCATTAAATAACGAAGAAAATCCACAAAAGATACCTGAAGTAATTCTAATTTCAATAAATACAACAATGCGAAAGGGTCGAATTTTCCTTATTCTTCGGCTAAAAATGTTCATTTTTCAAGCATGAGTTCTTTTCGTTTCTTCCCGCCATATGCACACGTGAAGTGACAGGGATTTTTCCTTTTACGATAGATGATCCGTCCTTCTCACAGGTATCCCAATTCTCAGGTCAGTTAAAGCGTAGGGGATTGGAGAATATATATCAAGTTCACTTCCTGTGAAAGCAAGATGAATCAGCGCCATCCATGGTAACTATTCTCTGACTGTGTTCAAGGCCCCCCTGTGAGCATTCCTTATACCAAACGTGAACCTAAAGCCTAAGGTGTCTAGCCAAAAATGCGTGATCAGTATCGTAAAGCGTTTTTCTGAAGACTTCTCCTCCGGAATACTGCCATAATATGAGCTGGCCTCCCAAGTTTAAGCTACTACTAGAAACGGAGAGGACATTATTTTTAGCAATCGATCAGGAACAGTTCTACAAAATGTTTCGTTAAGGTCAGTTTGCTGTGAACAAACAAAAGCTATTCCACACTACCGTCACTGCAATGATACACGCAAATGGAAATTAGCACCACCACAGCTGGCCAACCATTTGCGAGGAATTTTGTACGGTATTACTCTAAGAACGAACGAATTCCAGATTCATTGCTCTTGACCAATTTTTACATTTTTCTTCTTAGGCCTTGGGTTATATTACCTTGCCGCATTTGAATTATTTAATTAATGGAATGATGCGATTGCATGGCACGCCATTCTCTCTTTTGCTCTTTCCCACGTGGTTAAAAATTACAGCCCATTCTTTTCCTACAGTTTTACCGAAACTTCTTTCGGTAGCGAAAGAAGTGAATGCATTGTCACTTACATTTTTTTCAGCCAAAATAAAAACTTGTTACAATACTACAGAAGCGGTACAGCCACCACACTTTCGAACTGATTTTCACAGGGGCAGCCAAATGATCATATACAGAAACATTTGCTCTCGACAATGAAAACACCTGAATTTGTCTGTACTCACCGTTGGCGTTGGCCGTCGTGTATGTGAAGCAGCAAAGCATCACAGTGACTGCGACGAAATGAATCCTCATTTTCTTCGAAATTGACGAAAGGGACAGCGAGGAGAGAGTTTATCCACAGGTGTAAAACCAGGAGGAACTTTTGAATCTCGGTCACGGCGACGGAGAGTTTAACCAGAGAATTTCCTGAGGCCTGTCTTGGGCTAGAACACGCGTGTACTTAGTCCCTTTTTGTGTGGTCTGGTGTAGGCCACCGCTTGCTTTTTATACGCCCTCTCACAAAGTCGGCGATCCAGCTGGGTCCACATCTATAGTCAGGCTTCCGTGACGGTGCATTTCCATTTCGACACCGTTAAGGTTTCCTTGGTGAGACGAGCGCAGACGCCGCTGATTTTCTTTCTTGTGTGTGCGTGTTTTTACCCTTTATGATTTCTTTCTCAACCTGCACAGGCTGAATGCAAAAGCGATGAGACAAATGGCTTCATGGTCGAAGACGTACAACAGCTGTCTAACCGCGGAAGGCTGAATGCGGGCGCAGACTCAATGACATCGCGTCTGACATTGCCGACTAGGCAACCCGTTTGTCAATGGGGAATAAAAGTAGCAAGCTAGCAAACCAGAGGTGGCGACCGTATCAGTGCTCATTTGAATAATGGTGTCTTGCGCCAATGTTAACGATTTCCACGAGAGTGCGGTGTCTACTTTTTCCCCCACTAGCATTGAATCTCTGACTTTATGGCACGCCTCGTTGGATACCTGTGGAAACGGCGTGCAACTCGACTGCCTTCTCCTCAGTCATCAACTAGATGTGGAAGATGTGGCTGCAGTGGTGCAACGTTTTCTCGATGCGACGTCGTCAGGATGTCACGAAAAGCTTGCGCACTTGTATGCATATTTATCCACTCTTAATGGGAAAAGTTCATTTTTCCTTGTTAGTTTACAGCACTTAAATAAAATTTTCGGCCCTGAGGTACTGGACATCAGGCCACAAGGTGATTTAAAGGTAAAGGATGGGTATGGTAAGGGTAGCCACAGGCCTCAGCGTCAATATTTGCATGCGAAAACAGTAATTACCTGCATTTATTCAAAAAAGGCGTAGTAAATCCCACTGCTAGCCGTCAATAATCTTTCCTTTCTCTGGCCGCCTTAAAAAATGTATTAAAGAAAGGATAGTCGCTTGCTCTTAATGACTTCGTGAGCAGAATGTTGAATTTTAATTTTGAACTGCTAAATGCCTTAGTTTGTTCTTTAATGCTTCATATTCGATTATAATGGTGTGTGTGTTGACGTTGTTTTATGTACAAATGTTCTCCATGCTAGATGTGTATTTTCCGAGGATTTTACCGCTGTGCTATTATGCAAGGACTAGTCTTAGTCAGGAGACTGTTCCCTCTCCCAGAACGATTATCTGCGTTGCAAAAATACGTAAATAAAGAAATTGAAGACAAATATATAAATGCCGCTCCCCTTACTTTACCGAGTAACTTTCCCGGAAATGAACGCATACCGTATTTGGCAAATACCTTGGTGAAGCCCCGATTAAAGTCCAAGCCTCAGAAATGGTGAGCGAACAGCTAGCACATCATCGTCCCTATTCCGTGACCACCTTTGAGTGATGTAGTCCTGACACCTCAGTCACGTGACCACGAGTCTAACATTCTCGGAAGCAACCCATCCTGGTCCACGTGGTCCTCGTTGCCCCGACTTACCTGAACAGTATTCCCGTTGGCCACCAGATCACAGTGTCCTTCATAGCCCATGCACCGCTTTGGAAAATTAAATCCGACAATTCACAGTTCCAATGGTTCGCTTAAGATAACTCCATATAAGGCATAGTGTGCACTGTCAAGAAGCTAAGCTAGGCTCAAAGGGCAAAGAAACCAAACCATGTATATGCTATGCAGCAGTGAAGAGTGTGCGTCTGTGAATTTGATTTGATTTGATTTGATTTATTGTTTTTGTTTTGACAGCACACAGACTGCAAATCGAGGGAGAGCAAGCCAAAGGGGACTACAAGCTCCTGACAAAGGCCTTCCCTCCCCAAGTAAGAGAGAGAGAGAGGGGGTTTATTGATAAGAAAGGCAGAGAGGTTGGCCTGAAAAATAAATATCTGGCCTGCTACTCTGCTCTGGGGGACAGGAAGAGGAGATAAAAGAAGGTCACGATGGGGGACGATGATGATGGGAGGAGGCAGATGAAAAACTACTTAAAAAAAAAACAAGACACACTTTCTGACATCACAAACGCGAGACAAGGTCCGTGTCGCTCAAAAAGCGTGAGAGCGCTCGCGTTGCCTTTACAGTTCTAAAACTATCTGGCCAAGCGCCGAGGATCAAATCCTCAGAGAGGAGCGATGTGTCCATAGGCTTCAGAGCAGATGCGAGTATGAGTCTTTCACGTGCATACGCCGGACACGCCACTAAAACATGTTCTATAGTCTCTAGCACGCCACATGTGGTACATTCCGGGGAGTCCGCTTGTCCTATTAAGTGCAAGTGTTTGAGCGTGAATGCCACATTTAAACGTAGTCTACGGATAACGTATGCAATAGGGCGAGGTATTCCGCGAGGAACTGAAAAGGTCATCGTCGGATCTAGCAGTACCCGCCGCGGTGGCTCAGTGGTTAGGGCGCTCGACTACTGATCCGGAGTTCCCGGGTTCGAACCCGACCGCGGCGGCTGCGTTTTTATGGAGGAAAAACGCTAAGGCGCCCGTGTGCTGTGCGATGTCAGTGCACGTTAATGATCCCCAGGAGGTCGAAATTATTCCGGAGCCCTCCACTACGGCACCTAATTCCTCCTTTCTTCTTTCACTCCCTCTCTTATTCCTTCCCTTACGGCGCGGTACAGGTGTCCAACGATATATGAGACAGATACTGCGCCATTTCCTTTCCCCAAAAAACAATTATTATTATTATTATTATTATTATTATTATTATTATTATTATTATTATTATTATTATTATTATTATTATTATTATTATTATTATTATTATCTAGCCGCTTAAGGCGGATGTGGCGGGTGTCTGGCAGGGCCCAGTACCTAGCCGTCGCCCTCCTCTTCAATTCCGAAAGGAGACAAGTTGTGTCCACTATAGAGAACGGTACAGCTGTATGCAGGCCACTGCTGAAGGCGCTCCTTGCTTCAGCGTCGACGGTCTCATTTCCATCGAGTCCGCAGTGTCCGGGGATCCACTGAAACACTATACGGTGGCCGTTTCCCTGAGCAAACGATACGAGACTAATGATATCAAGAGCCAGAGCTTGGTAGGCTGTGTGGCGTAGGAAGCATCCTAAAATGTGTAGCGCAGGTTTACAGTCGGTGAAAATGCACCACTCCTGAGGCGGTTCTCCGCAGATGTGGCGAATGGATTCCCAAAGGCCCACAAGCTCTGCAGCGGTTGAAGTAGACTTGTGTCCCAAAATGAATCTGCGGGTCATCTGTTGTGCAGGGATTGCGAAAGCTGCTGTTGATGCATTTGGAGACGCAGATCCATCCGTGTAGACGTGCACACATTTGTGGTATTCTGACCAGATGTAGGCAAGTGCGAATTGCTTCAGTCCGCTAACCGGCATCGCAGACTTCTTGATTATGCCAGGGACATGCAGGCAGACTGAAGGCTGAGCCATTACCCATGGGGGCTGCAAGGAATGATGCGGCAGGGCATAGTCTGATGGCAATTCGGAGCGATGGAAGCGCAGTGCGCGTGCAAAACTGCTGTCCGGTCGCTCATCAAAAATCTTCGTCAGCGGGTGACAGCGATGCCGTGTAAGCGCACGTAAATATACACGAAGTGGTTCGTGTGACAACAAAGTGGCACTTGGTAATACTACAAAATTTCCTTAAGTAACACAAAGTACAATGCAGCGGACGTAAGTGACTACGAAACAATGAGATCAGTCGTGCATAATGCTAAGAACTACGCAACTAACCTGGTTATGTCGAGAAGACACCACAATTATTTATAACAGAAATATTAGTGAAGAGTTTTCCTATATTTGGCCTCGGACATAATTTTTCCATCAATTCAGTTAAGTAGGGGTATAGTGTTTAATGTGTGAGGAATTACGTGCATTAGTTTTTGGAACCCGTAGTTTGTACGTGATTTGGATGCATGGTATTGAGGGTACCTAAGAGTGTATGTTGTTGGGGCAATTAAATATGTGGTCTCAAAGTTCTGCCTGTTTTCTTTCATAAGGTTTCTAACATAAATAGCCAGTTTCTCATAGTAAGCGGCCGCGATAGTAATCAATCTGTGATTGAGAAATGAAGGTCCCGTGGCCTCACTGTAATGTAAATTATCAATCGCTCGTGTAGCCCTTTTTTGTAGAGTTTTTATTTTCACAAGATTGTTAGTGGTAGTCGTTCTTCAGATCAGCAAACAATAATGTACATGCGAAAACAGTAGAGATAATTAAATTTGTAATGTGCATTTTGGAGATAAAATTGTGGGAAATTTTTTCAGGATACCAACAGAGCGAGCCATTTTAGTGCAGGCGTAACCTACGTGTTTTTTCCAGGGTAAATGCTTTTCAAAAGCTCCAAGAAACATCATAGAGCTGACACGAGTTATCAGGGTTTGTTCGATGTGACATCGGAAGCTATTCGGAATTTCCTAAATTTTGGCTCTGAACAATACGTGCTTCGTTTTCCAGTGCATGTCTCTGTCCTTCCATCCGTGTCCATGCGCGAGTGCATATGCCTCCCGGCGCCAGCCTGCAAAATTTGGTGAAAAATTTGTCAAAATTCGTCATTGTCGAATAATTTGTCGTTGCAGTGGCAGCACATGAGGAGGCGCTCCAGAGCCGAGCGTTGTTGGGCGTTGGTTAACGTAAGCAATAAAGCTTCTCTGCGTACGGCGGAAATAATGACTGCAAAACAAGACGGTTGGATAGAAGTACCATGTCGGTTTATTAATGATATTTTATGTGGAGATGTAGTTTTAACTACGCATCGCTTTTTTTATCAATACATTTTTCTAGCTGCTTTGAAATTTTTCTACTGGGTTGAGCCATTTGAATTACATCGGTAAAAGACAGCCTACAATTGCTGTGTAACTGTCGATGGAGCCTTCGAATCTTCGTGAAAAAGAATCAAAATATAGCACAAAATAATCGTCTGAACTTCACCTGCTTGGGTGATCAAACTTGAAGTCATCAGACCAATTTTCGTGACAATAGACATCGGCGCTGTACCGACGGAAGCTCTGCTGCCCTGCAACAAGCAGTCGTAAACATCACGCTAGAGCGCCATCTTTGGCGATAACTTCTGAAGGTCTCTCCCTGTGCAAATCGTCTTCGCTTCCTGCTCTCTTTCAACGGTTAGGGCATTCGAGTGAGTCCCTTCTTGCTGGACCTGCCTGCTATAATGGCTCCACCAAAATAAAAGGCACCCTTCTCTGTAAGCATGACTACGCTCCAGTGGTCCGCGCACCCATTTTGGGTGTTTTCCGTGGAAAGCCCGCATGGAGGGATCCCAAGTAGACAGGAGAAGGTTTCCTTAGCCAGTCTTATGAAATTGTCATTGCTTGTATTCTCTGTAAGAACCTAGGGTGTGCGCAATGTTTGCAGGAATAGTGCAACCACTTGTCAAGCACTGGATGGTTCATAGACAATAGGCCCTACTTCAAAGTCAGAGTCATGTTATAGTTCGGAGTGACCCATACAGCCACTAGGCACTGGCAGCCACTCTTCCATGCTCCGTTTTCGGATACCTGTCCGCTGTGCCCAAATCCTTTAACAAGGCACTAAGTGCAAATACATACTCTTATTGTTTTCAGTGAAAATTGATTATCTTCCTCTTCCTGGCCATGTTCAGTCCGGCACAGTGTTGTAGGCGTTACCGAAGAAAAGTAACTAAATACGTTACTCTTTACGCTAAGAAAAAAGGAGCGCGTTACCTACGAAAAAGTAACGCGTTACCGTTACCGTCACCGTAAAAAGTACCGCGCGTTTACTTTGCCGTTACTTCATGACCATAAATTTTACTTAGTGTGTCTTCGCCTTATGAACTCACGATAACAATTTCATAAAGCTGATATTTCACATATAACTTCTAGCCCAAACAACTATTTTACGCGAAATCCTGATTTAATAATAATAATAATAATAATAATAATAATAATAATAATAATAATAATAATAATAATAATAATAATAATAATAATAATAATAATAATAATAATAATAATAATTGGTTTTTTGGGGAAAGGAAATTGCGCAGTATCTGTCTCATATATCGTTGGACACCTGAACCGCGACGTAAGGGAAGGGATAAGAGAGGGAGTGAAAGAAGAAAGGAAGAATTAGGTGCCGTAGTGGAGGGCTCCGGAATAATTTCGACCACCTGGGGATCTTTAACGTGCACTGACATCGCACAGCCCGCGGGCGCCTTAGCGTTTTTCCTCCATAAAAACGCAGCCGCCGCGGTCGGGTTCGAACCCGGGAACTCCGGACCAGTAGTCGAGCGCCCTAACCACTGAGCCACCGCGGCGGGGCAAAATCCTGATTTAACGAGATTACTTTGCACAAATGTGCACGAGATTATCAGTGTTATAGTGGCTTATAGTTGTCCGTAGAGTTACGTGTGGTGGGTCCTAACTCAGTGGCACATGGTGATGCCATTCTCTGAATGTGACATTAAACACAATATGACACTTTATCATCAATTCTAACTTCACAAAGAAAACATCGCTGAACTGTCAACATATTTACAGTTCTTCTGAAAAATATGATGTTACAAAATGCTCGGCACGCTTCCACTCTGTAGAGAGTTGTGTTTCTGGGTGCATGGTTCAGGAAAGGAAGGTAAGTGAAGGCAAGTGTGTGAATGCGTGTTCGTGCACGTGTTTCGTGCTTTGTGGCTATTCTGTGTTTTTTTTTTATTTGGGTGCGTCGTCAAGGGCAGGTGTTTTCTGGAATGCATGCGAGCCGCAAAAAAAGTCATCGAGAGCACCTGTTTGCTTATTTGCAACATCACTTTAGGCGCTCTGCGTTTTTTTTTTCTAAAAAAAAAGAGGCGGAGGGGGGGG
Source organism: Amblyomma americanum (assembly GCF_052857255.1). Lineage (NCBI taxonomy): Eukaryota > Metazoa > Arthropoda > Arachnida > Ixodida > Ixodidae > Amblyomma > Amblyomma americanum. The sequence goes on from NC_135506.1 coordinate 45,970,900, forward strand.
GGGGGGGGCAACTGGAACAAAAAGTAACTAGTAACGTGACACGTAACGTTACCGAAAAATGTTTACGTAAGTACGTTACCCGTTACGGTTCCCAAATGGGAACGAGTACGTTACTAAGTTACCGAAAAAAGTAACTCGTTACTGGCGTTACCGCCAACACTGGTCCGGCAGAAAAAGAAAACGCACTTATGCGGAGAATATTGAATTCAGACATTTTCTTGCTACTCGATACAAACTCTTGTCGTCCACGCATGGAAGGCCTTGTTGCTGAGGTTTTAAAGCGAATGGCTATGAAGCACAGTCTCTGAGGCCGTGACTAATTTTGGACTCGAAGCACGAAGTTTACTTGTGAAATAGGCCAGCGATGGTGAAATTTGTATTTCATTTTTTGGTCTTCTCTCGCTTATAAAAGCCCCGTTTTGAGTTAGAGGGGCCTCTTTGTCCTTGGAATGCTGTAGTCTATCGATGCAGGTCACCTTCAATTGGTCCTTAGTGTCCCTTTAAGGGAAGCTCGCACGCAGTGCCTTCTCTGGGATTTCCCTATTTTTCGGGGCCTCCGTCTTCACAATATTCGTACGGGCGTCCACCCGGGTTGAATTCTTTACTTGAAATTCTGACTCAGGGGACCACTCCACCGCTCCCTAATTACTAATTACGAAAGCCCACTTTACATATGGGCATTCTATCGCTGCTCAAGCCTACTTTCGCAAACAAACAAAATATTGAGGGGCACTCACGTATTATGACACGAGGTTGCACGCCAACTGGACCCGTAAACGAATGTGTAAGAAATAATGTCGCGAGAGAATTTATATAGGGGCTCAGTTGCGAGATTACTTAACTGCAACAATGAGAGTTAAATGGGTGACATGAAAATTTGTAGGTCACATCAACCATTAACCAACACAATAGATCACAGGATATGAACAAATTGGTCCAACAAAACTTTTTCACTCATCGCTCACGTGAAGAGTCCAAATAAGTTTGGCCCATTTCAAATCCCGCCTTGGTCACATGGCATTTTCTGCAGAACGTCCACTCACCAGTTCCGGTGCCTCTTATGCATAAGGTTAACATGGATAAAATTCTTTTTGGCCTGCAGGTTAATCCGGTCTCCTGGTCAGAATGTACGACGCCGACGGTGGCGCTAAACCTGGTGCCAGTGGCGAGACAGATTACAGTTGAGCAGTTTGGCGACAACAGTTGCGACACTGCGCTTGAAAATGAAGCCGCTTTCTGTGGACTCGTCACGGAGGTTGGCAGACAGAGGTGCTAGCAGGAAGCGGTAAGTTGAAAACTGGCGCCACTCTTCGCAACTTCAGAAGCGCTGATATGTGTTGCTTGTTTTACCTTTTAATTTACCTCACAGACCATTATAGCTATGCAAGTTTGTTGCTGCATTTGTGTCAGTAATTTTCTTTTTCCAGGCGCCACCGAGGTTATCGGCAGGTAAGAGTGTTTAGCTTGTGCATGTTTTATTTTAGTGTTCACAGGTGTCCCGACCGTAAGCTTACCGATTAATACTGGCTCAGTGCGACTGGTGGATTTAAATACATGGGCCCTGTGTGGAGTTTCCGAAATGGAATGATCAAAGAGGTCAGAGTTTACACTGTAGGTGGTACACCGTGCAATGTTATCGCCGTAAAATTGCCGTTCCGAACCTGCAAACTTAAGCAGAATGAAATCAAAAGGCAACGGACTGATGTGACTCAGCAGGAGTTAGAGGCGCTCAAGATTGTTAAAACATTTTGGCCGTCTGGTGGGTCTAATGCGTGGTGGACACTAACAATGCTCGTGTCATGTGCTTGTTCTCTTGCGTGACAAAAAAAAGCAAAATGGATTTCGCTATTACATTTTCCGTTGGTTCCAAGATTGTCTAGCGGCGCTGCTAAATGGACTACGCGTCTTGTTAAATTAGGAAGTTCTGATTATTACTGAAGAAACACGCGCATACAGCCCGCTGACTCGTCCGATAGTAATATTCCAGCATTGTTGATTATTAATATTGAAAATGTTTAGATCTGTTTGTTAGAATTAGATGAATTAGTGCAAGACATACACTGTGTTGTGCCCTGGACCGCCTCGATCCTCGCCCATTAACAGAGCAAAAGATCCTCGGTCCGTGGCCACAGCAGTCGACTGCCCACAAGGCATACAAGGCACTCTTTGCCTCCTTGAGAGCGACTGGATTGGGTGACAAATTGTGACAGCGTTGTGCGTGTGTTATGCCTTTTCCCCTTCTCTCTTCCTCCTTTTAGCCCCCTAATCCCTCTTCCCCAGTGCAGGGTAGCCAACCGGAACCCCTTTCTGGTTAACACCCCTGCCTTTCCCTCCTTCTCTTTATCTATCTATCTAGATTTGACAACCATATAATTATTCGTGTACACTCTAAACAGGAACACGCCTATTCGGGTGTAAAAAGGGAGTAAGCTGTTCTCTAGCTCACTCCATTTCATGAATGGGAGTGGGCTAGAGCCCAGCTTACTCCTTTTTGTTCGGAGTGTACAGTACAGCAACCCTTATGCATTCACCCGCATTAAAGCATTACTTTTTTGGCCGACGGAATTATACTGATGCACTGTATAAATCCCACAATAAAATCTGCCATCGAAGACTGCCAGATGGTTCTTTTGCCGCTTACGAGGTAACAAAGAGCCCCCATAGCTTGGGACATGACTTTGCCATCAATACATATTCTAAATCTACACTTTAAACAGAAAGGGGCAAACAAGACAGCTTCCTTCCTTTTTACATCTATATCGGCGTTTTGTTTTTCTTTAGATTGTATACTCGGCATCTAAATTAAATCGATGCGCACGAGGTGTTGGCTCAGTAGTCCTTCTAAAACTAGCAATAGCAAGTGGACCTTTGTACAGTTACAAAGGGAAGTCACTCGACAAAATCCGAGACGTTGGATGGCAAGAAAGAGGAGGAAGAATAAATTATATTCACAGGAAGAAAATAAAGTGGAGTGGACGACAAAGCAATGGAAGCACAACAGTCATTTGTTCCCCCGCTATTTGTACGGAACTGTAACTGCCATCAGCTGCAGTTTCGAATCTTCGGGCTGAGCCCTTGTTATTTATTTTTTTCCGCGAGCACTATGTTCAAACAAAATTCACCTCGCGGCCAGGTACCGAACCGACAACCTAGTGCTGAGCAGCAGGGTACCAGAGCCTGTAAAGCCAGCACCACCTGGAGGCAGGACGAAGTCCTGGAATAATTATTAGCACTGTGAAAAGTGCCACCGCCGCCACGTTTATGCCGCTCTTTAAACCGTAAGAAATAAAGCATACTTTGCATCTTTCCCGTTATTTCGTCAGTCACCATGGTAGAGAGACGGCAGGTAGATGCGAAGAGAGGACTCAAAGTGAACAAGGGAGAGAGAAGCCACAGGGTGCTTGCCAACCACAGGATGACTTGTCTTCGTCTGGGCAAAGACAAGACGGGACTTCGGGCTTTGCTCTTCGAAGTGGAAGCCCTATATTCAGACCACGCCAATGATGAGTGCTTTGCCCCGAACGCTTTGTCCAGGCATCTCTACGGCGCGGTTAGTTGTCCAACGTTATATGAGAGAGTCGTTCCATATTTCTTTTCCTTTGAACATTTAACGCAACACTCAGACGGCCGGGGCCTCGGGCATCCTCAACACAGTTAATTTTTGCAAAGATGGCAGTCCTAACGGTAACGCATTAAAAATAAAAGCAAATGTCATCGCCCTCGCCTCCGATCAGATAAGTTGCATAGATGCTCCTATAGGAAGCCTGTAGGATGCTGTAAAGCACAGTATCTGTGCTTTTCAACACTTTTATACACATTTCAAGTATTCACGTCGGACTACAAGTTTTGCAAAGTTTATTTGCGTACTACAATTATTGCAGGACTGGCAAGGGCAGTTTCAACTCCGATGGTGCCACATGAAACACTGGTACGCTGTCATCACGCTGCTGTCACATCCGCAATGGGGGGTCGAGCGAATCGTCCCAGGTTTGAAGAAGAACTGGTTTTGCACACAAAATAAATTGCTGGGCAAGCTATCTTTTTGTTTATGATTAAATCTGAGCTAGAGGTGTGGCCTAGATAAGGTGTAGCTGGTTAGTTTGTGCATATGACTTAGCTTCATTTCTCCTTCTAGCTAGCCTTCTTGTTTCTTGTCCTCTTATCGGTTTGTCCTTACTTCGTATTTCTTGGAGCCACCACTCCAAGCGCTCACCACCTCGTGGTGCTCTTTTGCTTTCAGCTTTGTCTTTTCCTGTCGCCCTGATAGCTTCCCACTCTCCACCCTAGGTGTGTTCGCGGACCATTCTGTAGGTTTCAGATGCAGGTCGAGAAAGTCGGACTGATGTTGAAGGCGCTAGCATTGAGACCCCCACTCGCCTATTTCGCTGCCCTGGCTAATTTTGTCCTACGTGACACCCTAGGTGGCAGGTGGGCCATCTGGTTCATCTGACCTTGTGACGTTATCACAACGTGTCCACCTGATTGTGAGAAAACTGCCCACCGTGGTAGCTTGAATTTCAATGAATGATTGGCCGAGAGCTCGGTAAGAGCAAACTGGGTCTCAGAAGCCCCACCGGCGGCAGCACCGGCTGTCGCAGGGCAGTGGCGCATCTCTTAACCGCTGCACTACTGCGCCAGCAGTGGAATGAGCACTCCCAGAGATGTATCAATGTACTTACATGGCCATACATCGACATTAACTCATAACTCATACGTGGATATCCACTGACATTAACCGAATAACGCTATCGCGTCATACCTTTAAGGCGGAGCTCAAAATGTACCCTTTAATTTTAGTGCGGTAACCTGAACGGTCTACTCACCGATTTCGCCAATCTTTGTCTGAATTCAGCTTGACCTCGAAAATGCGCCTCGAACCCAAGCCGAGAGCGAACTGCTATCGCACCTTATTCGCGTTTGACCTAACCGCGCTTAATCGTCCGTAATTTTTTTTCGTTATTTTTATTCCTCGACTAAAAGCGTTATTATTAACTAGGCTTTCTTATGGCTCGTTTTCAAGACGAAGTGTTTTTGGAGTGGCAGTCACTTTTTCTTGCGGCAATACCAGGGCTCGTGTCGTGGAAGTGCCTAAAAATTAGTCATGTAAGAATGTGCGTGCCCTAATTTTGGTGCGTTATCTTCCTCAAAAAACAAGCCACACACAACCCCTGCCGTTTCAGACCACCTTAGTTGCGCAATTTTCTTTATTGGCGTTAATTACAAAATCGATAGAATGGCAAAAGCAATTTCAGCTGATTTGAACAGGAAAGATGGGTCGGCTGTCGTCACAGCCACCCCCTCCATAGGTGAGCCTCCAACCAGTCTAGGCGAGCGAAAATGGTCATGTCCGCTGAGTGGGTATTCTCTGAATACGGGCCCAGGCTAGCAGGAGAAGCATGACAGCACAGAAGATATTGGAAAAATGATTCCAGGCACCAGGAGATGGAGCGATGTTTCTTTTTCTACACAAAGAGGCACCTGTGGCTGCGCTTGCTTCAGTGTTTGTCCACACGTGGTATTACAGAGGTGCTTCTTGTGCAACGGTTGATATTAGTGCGATAGCTCTATTCAATGCAGAAACTCGTGTTTCAGTCGGCATATAGATTTCACATTGGAGTGACCTTCAGAGTTATCGATTTCACAGCAACAGCCTTAAGTCAGATGCCGAAGCATACTTTGACTGTCCTCAAATTTGCTCCCTGGCCGTTACCGTTATTGGCCCACCCCACCCCCAAAATTTGGCCCATCCCCATTTAGAAACCTGACGTCCGATTTGGACCATTGCCGATGTCCAACCTAATTTTAATGTACCCAATACGATCGTGACCTCCGAATTTGTACTGGGTCATTTCCAAATTTGGTCCACACCCACTCCAGAAATTTGGCTCTTGAATTTGGACCAAAATCAATATCCAACCTAATTTCAATGTTCCCAATACTTTGGTTACCTTCAAGTTTGGCGCACCAGCCCCGCCTAAATTTGACCTTGCGAGTGATCCCTGCAAATGTAAGCATAGTCGAACTGCAAACCGTAACTAACTACTTCACGGACCACAAGGCGGTGTTTGCCGGACTCGGTGCTAATAAAAATGCACAACTTAATCAGTGGTTAAAACTTGCAAGCTGAGTACTTAATCCGACTACACATGCATAGCAGCCACCAGCAGCAAGTTAAGCAAAGACATAAGGAACAGCGTAATCATAGTAGAAGCAAGAATAACTATCGCTCGACCATTCACTGTAACAGAGTCAAACCACTGCTATTTTTTCTACTTTATTCATTTTATTCATATTCTTGTTCAGCTTGAGCGTCACTAATAATCTTTCCTCTCTCCCTGCTGAGGACAGCTGAGTGGGGCCGCGAAATCTCCTCTTGGAAGCTAGATGCTTAAAGAACACAGCCAGGCTTGCAGACGTTTATTGTGCATGCTTTATTTCAGTCGGCGTCATCTGAGAGTCAGCGACCTATACCTACAAGCTGCAACGTAAAACTCGGAGACTCTGGCAAGCGTGGGCTTACTGCTTAACTTTTTCTTGGATGCATTGCTGGAAAGAAAAAAAAATTGCAGAATTAACGTCAATTGTATGACAGCTTCGGATCCTCGGGCGCATGGTAAATGGTGCACCTGTTGAAATATTGGAAAGGGATAAGTCAAACACGATATGCCGCAAGGCTCTGTCCTCCAGCGACTTCTGTTTTGTTTTTTCTTAGATGACATTGTCGCTAATTTCCAACGTTTACCATTCCTGCTTCACGCTGACATCAAGATATTTAGCGAAGTTCACTATATAAATGACTGCACACTGCTGCAACAAGATATATATGCTTTCTTTGTCTGGTGTACTACCAACAAACTCTTACTCAACATTTCAGAGACATAAGTTATTTTGTGCAAGCTGAAAACCGCCCACAAGTTTCCACTCTCCAATCCATGGTGACTTGTTTTCTCGCGAGGGTGATGTACGGGACCTCGCTATGGTATTCGACTCTTCGCTTAGATTCTCTGCGTACCCAATTTGCATCACCAGAAATGACATGCGAACCCTCGGCAAATATATATATATATATATATATATATATATATATATATATATATATATATATATATATATATATATATATAGCTATATATATATAGCTATATATATATATATATATATATAGCTATATATATATAGCTATATATATATATATAGCGCTGGTGAACACTCTCAAGGTTAGCTTACACGCAAAACATAAATACCCACGAAAGCAGCAGATTGGACAGCCGTCGCCGTAGCTCAGTTGGTAAGAGCACCGGACGCGATATTCGGAGGTCGTGGGTTCGGATCCCACCGGCGGCATGGTTGTTTTTTCTTCTGCTTTATAAGTAATTTTCTTTAAAAAAAACTAATTGATTGGCACTACATATTAAAAAAAAAAAGAAACATTCCCCTATGCACCTTGATTTCGGTGACTGTTCGCTTCCTAAATATGTTTGTCAAACGAGCCCCTCACTTCATTTGCCTTGTCTGCTAATAGCTTAACGGGGGTCTCGGTTCTGGCAGTCTTGATGCCATAGGTAGCATAATAGGGCTCTCGCACAGTTTCCGCCCTCGCCGTTAGATGACGTTCTACGTCACACTTGCGGTATTACAGGACGTGCTACGTCCACCGCTATGGACGAGGGTGGCGCTGGTGAACACTCTCAAGGTTAGCTTACACGCAAAACATAAATACCCACGAAAGCAGCAGATTGGACAGCCGTCGCCGTAGCTCAGTTGGTAAGAGCACCGGACGCGATATTCGGAGGTCGTGGGTTCGGATCCCACCGGCGGCATGGTTGTTTTTTCTTCTGCTTTATAAGTAATTTTCTTTAAAAAAAACTAATTGATTGGCACTACATATTAAAAAAAAAAAAGAAACATTCCCCTATGCACCTTGATTTCGGTGACTGTTGGCTTCCTAAATATATATATATATATATATATATATATATATATATATATATATATATATATATATATATATATATATATATATATATATATATATATATATATATTACGCTGCTCATTGGAGCCGTAAAACTGAGTTTCTGTGACATAATAAGCGAAGAACTTACCCCTGTTTTCTCAAACACTTCAATTTCTTCAGGCGTCATTCCACTAGAAGCCTGCGTTCAGGTAAGAAAACACCAAACGTCTTGTCAGACATTGTAGACTTCAACGCACGGTGTGGTATGCAGTGGGAATGGCATGGTTAGAACAGCACAACTGCATGCGTTTGCTCTTTGTTAAGGTGCCGAGTGCATGCATTTATTAAAACTTTGAAATACAGTGACGCCTGCTTGTTCTGTCACACGGAGAGAAACAATCAGTTAGCCATCAAACTTGTGAACAGCCAGATGTGCAACCACCGTAGAGCCTGGATTCCCAATTTGCTTCTTGCTCCTCCTAAATAGACCATCCTTGACTGTCACTCTCTACTTGTGATGCTGGCGTTTATGCACTGATGAAACAGGCTTGCATATGAATGCGAGCCTTTGTTCAGTAACGATTGATCTCAAGACAAAAGAAAGGGACAGAAGGATACTTTGCACCACAATTTCCCACTGGACATGTTTAGGATGAACGTAAATGAACGCTGCAAAATTTTCTCAGCTTAATTCTTCTTTTTGCTCAATTTGTGTGAACTCGCCGAAAGTAAGACTAGTGTGCTATTGATTTTTGTCTCTTTTTTATATGACCTTCATTAATTTACCAATCAAAGCATCGTAGCGATGCGTTCAGCTTCTCTGTTGGAAATACCATCTTAAGTGGTAACGAGTCACTTTCGAAGACCAATTTTTTACGTTCTGCCAACTTTCGACAGCTATAATCTGGACTCCCGGAAAGCTTCAGATAGCAATTTAGATAATTATGATTTTGTTTTCACAGCGCAAGAGCACCTTGGCCAAACACGCCTTGGAGAGGCAAGGCTTAAGGACCGGCCTAGAGACCACCCGTTACATTAAATAACTATGGTACATTCAATAATATAACGACAAGCAATGAAAGCAAAGAACCTGTGATACGCATTCTGGCGAAAAAAATACGCAATCAATATTTCAGTCTGAGTGTTTGTGTCCGTTCTTTCTCGGGCACCGTTCAGATTTCAGAAAAGACTTGCCTTGAAATTGTCCACTTTTTCTTGCAAACAGGCCTTCATCTGAAAATGAATAAAATAATTCGTTTCAGCGACTCGGTTCTGCGAGACGTTTTATTTGACGCACTGATCTCAATACTGACGATTTAACTTTTGTTGCAATTTCTGGATTAATGATAACCACGACGTTCAGTATAGCTACGTCTGAGATTACTCACAATGATGACGTAAAGGCTTCACTCTCCCGACTAGACATGTGGCTACGCAACGCAAAAAAAATAAATTAAGGGACGCGAATAAGGATTTTTGTGCAGGTCGAGTGGTGCCGTTTTAAATGCGGCTTTATGGACATCCCCCAGTCGTCACACGGGCGAAATATAAAAAAAATAAATTGAGAAAAAAGTACCCCCTGCAGGTAGCTAAAATCAAAGAAGTGCAAAGCTTGGTTACCAGAAAAAAAATGATAATAATGGTGCACAACGTGGCAACGCTGTCGTACGTAAACGCAATTTAAGTTTCATAATTGTCACCTACTGCAAGATGGTATTAGCTTAAAAGCGTGCAGTACTACATAAGCAATTAACTCTTACATGTCACACCAGAAGGAACACTTATATTTCTAAAGCGCTCCGAAATTTCCGTGCATAAGTGGTCTTGGATTTTGTCTGCATAGGAGCTAAACAAATATTTCCTGTGCAGCTAAAGCCCGTGACAAATTAAAAGCCTTCACGAGTTGTAACAACACATATCTGTGGTTTTAGACAACCAGGGAGCTGAGCTGAGCATATTCGAAAAGTACTGTGTTGTTGCGATCAACTCACTACTTGCAGACTGGGGCATCAAAAAATTCAATGAAACGACGCCTCTGGTTGCTCTCAGCGGATGGCACAAAAGATCTTGACAGAGAGATGGTGCACACTGCACAGTTAACACTTTGAAGCGCTATGTCCATACAGGGGAGCACCTAATTCAGATCGTTGTCTTGGAATGGTTGAAAAACAAAAGTCTAGGTTGGTAAACGTACCTTCTCTTTTCTTTCATCAGGGTCCGCGATGGCCATGTGCTTGCCGCCGCATTCGGTAACCGTGGGGATGAGACCTGTAGCAAGCTGGGTGAAAATATAGGAAGCAGCAATGGTACTGTATACTCCAGTTCATGCTTAGCGTTGAAACGAGAATAAGTGCATGTTTAACGTTCACCTATTCTCGTTTGTTTCACCGATCCGCGCCTTTATAGGGTTCTGATAAGCCAACTGGTCAATGGATGCACCATATTGTTAAAGAACTGGCCGGGTTTACACAGCTGCCAAAGCTCACCCTCGTATTTGTGGTGTCTGTGTGTGTCCGTGCCCCTCAAGAATTCACGGACGGTCATTGAATATGATGCGGCAGAGTATGCGTTAGCATTAGTGCTGCCCTCGGACGGAGCAGCCGCTACCGCTGACCGCTTCAGACCTTGTGAGAGGGAGGCGTACGCGATCCAGTCCGTCAATCATCTCGCGACACGCCTCACCCCAGCTCCACTCTCCTCACCCCGCGACTCTGATTGGCGACCGCGGTGTCCCTCTCCCACCCTCCCCTCCGTCATTCTCCCTTTCCATTTTGCCTCCCCTGAAACGAAACTTCGAACGCCAACGCCGGACACCTTTTTTTCCCCGGTGCTTGCACACACCCCCAGTCCACCGCGGCTCCCCTCCCCGTTGTGAGCTGATGCTGCTGCGGCGGTGCGACTGCAAGACTGCTGACTGTGTCCCACGGCCAAGGACCTCAACGGACGCAACGGCGACCACCTCCCCCTCTCCTCCCCCCCCCCCCCCCCCCACATCCTCTTCCCCCTGCCCTGGTCCCCAAGAGTGATGCCCAAAGGCCAACAAACGTCGGGGCCAGTATCCCCCTCCCCAGAATATTTCATAACACCAACCACCACCAGCACACTTTTTGAAAGAATGCGCGTTCTAATGTAACGCATTAATAGTATTTCGCTATCAGTTTATTGCAGAGACCTCAACAGTCGCTGAGAAATAGAGACCAATAACTGAACACTTGGCAGCCCCTTCACAAAGAAATTATCTTTCGCCATACTATCGTGGTCAGCGGTGTCAAGCCTTACCTGCCTATAATTATCTATGTATGGTATCGGTGCCGATATCAAGCGACATGCAGGCCGTCGCGCGGATTCTCAGCGCTCGCCGCGACAAGACGCTGCTATCCTGATACCCCTCGGGAGTTTAGAGGGACGCGGACAGCTCCATCCATTTTTGTCAAGAACTGTTAAATAAATAATCTTTCAAGAAACTTTTTCAGGCTTGGCCTCATTGAGAACCAACACTGTGCGTAAAACATCTTCTAAAAAGCGCAATCAATTACGTTAAGTTGCGTAAGGTTTCTCGATGACCTTTCTTTTCCTGCTGCCATAATTGGCAGCCAGATTTCGGGAGCAGACTTTCTTTGGGTTTTTTTTTTTTTGTAGACTCGAAGCCAGAGAACGTGGACTGTATGAGCAACAAGTTCCCCCGAGAGGAAGAGAATTGATAGAAATTACTTTTAGGAATAGTGTATGCTATTACGGTTAACTTTTCGCGCAGATTTAATTACAGATACGTTTCAAAACGCTTCTTTCCTTATGCACGCTGTCCAGAGCCTTTCTTTCCCTGGTCTCAGTGTGCTCTTAGCTTGTGCTAAGTTACTCCATAACATCACCTTTCGTTGGCGCACAGAGTCCCGCAATAACATCGTGACGATATCCCAAGTAAGAAGGTTCCCGACAAGCACCTATGAACGCGGTGACATCTGTGCTGTGCACAGTATTTATCGAATCTTTTCGTAGTGTCCATTCTTTCGTGTTGTTTCATTTGTACCCTGTATTCGCTCTAGTGCGGCTAACAGAACGAGGAAACTAGACTCCAGCCTTCCCCTGCGTACATGTGCGTCTCTCGCGACTTTATGCCGGTAGTGCGTCCCAGAACACACCTACGAGGTTACGGAAGCGCAATTCGCTTTTGTGGCTAGTAACATTTTATTTCTTTTCCTTCTCGCTTTTCTGTCTTCGCTTCCTGTCATCTTGAGCTATTTGCTTTCAGACCTGTAGTGCTGGATTGATAATTCCAAAATTTCACTGTAAATTGGCCGTCTACCATAGAGATGGTTTAAAGAGCAAAACCAGAGTTAAGAAATATAACTGTGCCATTCAACCGCGATCCTCGCTGTTGTGCAGATCTACCTCTCGTATCGCATTAGAAAGAAAGTGCCTTCATTCACGGCACTTTGGCTGCAATTAAATTGTGCACTCACACCTTAGGTGCTTCACAGCAGTGGAAGGCACGGTCCTCTACGACGGCTGTCGCCATTATTTAATTGTATCAGGCGCGATAGTAGCTATTGGGTCGATAGTCAAATCAGGTACTCTGAATGGTCCAGAACCGGGGGTCAGTAGGTTATCACACAGATTGCGGAAGCCAAATGAATGATTCAGAACTGCTCAAAACCACGAAAGGAAAGCTTCCAGGTCACCACCGATAACTAATTGCACCGCTGATTGGGGGCTCCGCTATGTATCCAGAAATGAACCGCATGCATGGCCCCCTTTTTTTATTTGACTCTTCTTAACAGGCACCATCAGATAACTTTAGCAGAAAGCGATGCACTTACCTTCTTGATTACGTCGGGGTTGATGTCCTTGGCGATGCTGAGACACTCGCGCGCGCTGTCTATCTTTCCAATGTACTCTTGCGCTTTGTCCTTGTCGGATACAAGGTCTCGAACCAGTTGCTTCAGCTCGTCGAGCACCGCATCAACTGTAAGATAATAAATCGTGAGAACGTTTACTGGGCGAGCCTTATGTGACATAGAGCGAAAACACAGAAGCACTCTTGAACTCAAAACAGCGTCGACTTTCTTCTGTTCGGCTGCTCTGACTTCTTCGCAATAAGTGCTGAATGAATTATCGACAAAGTAAGCTCCATGCGACAATTCTATCGTCTCAAGCAGGATATGGGCTGAGGACGCAAGACATAAGTGTCCCATACCGTCAGAACACAAGCTGTGAGCTCACCTGGCGTGCCAACAGCGACAGAGCAGGTGAGGTTGTTTTTCTCACGTAACGGAAAAAATCACATATGTGCAACACGATGGTGAGATATATCAGCTTTTCGATCGCTTATCTAACGATGTTCCTTGTTCCAGCATTTAATTTCCTCCTGACAGCTACTGGTACTGGTAACTGGTACTGAGTTGCCAGCTATTTGTGAAATGCATGTCAGCAAGACTCACCTTACTGTTAAAAGCGAATTTGAGGATGTGAATTCGGCATTCATTTATCGATGTTTTTCGGTTTAAATAAAAAATTCTGTCAGCTAGTTATTAGAAACACCATTAGGGAAGAGCATATTGTTTTAGGCAACTTCGGGCCTTTTAACACATGCTGCGCCATAAGAAAGTGCTATTGCTTTTCGTCTTCATTGAAACACTTTCAGTGCAGCTACCAGCTCAACCCGCGAAAAGATCATTGAAAAAAAAAAAAAAACGGTGACAGATACGGTTGTGTGGACTCTATATATTGAAACATCGTGGGCCGTAAAAATAAACTTGATTAACAATCCACAGAGCACAAAAGTAGTTTATAAAAAGGTAATAACTACTCGCTGGTGTCGACCAAGGCGAATCCATACGGATGCAAACGAAAGCTGTGCAGCCCCCACAGACACTCCGAAGTTAAAGGAAAATCCGCCCTCTTCCGGAATTCGAACCTGGGACCACCGCTTCACTGGAGTAGTCGCTCTACTAACTAAGACAGCCGGGAGGGCTAGGGAGCATACAGCGAGAGCTATCTGATTAATAACTCGGAAGTCGGAAAATTGTTGGTCAACTGTTTAGGGGAATCCCATTTGACCAGCACTGTTCACACCTCTAGTCATTGGTCAATTCGTTCTCGCCCTACCATATGCGAGCCGTCCCGGTTAGTTCAGTCGGTAAAGCGACTGCTTCGGTGAAGCGGTGGTCCCGGGTTCGAACAACGAACCAGGACGAGTTTTCCTTTAAATTCGATGTTTCTGTGGATCCTGCATATATTTCCTATCTAGCTGTATGGCTGCGCTTGTGTGGATGCCAATGAGTAATTATTATCTACTCCACCTTCGGGATTCCCCTAAACATTTCACCGGCAAAGTAGTTTATTACGTGTGTATGCAACCCTTTTTCGTTTGGCTCTCGGCACTTCGGACCTATAGTCATAGACGAGACCACTGTTCAGAAAGCCGAGCGGGAGACCCCGCCTCGTATTCTCTCGTTTTTTTTTTAGCTTTGGAAAACAATTTCGTCAAGCGTTATTTCCATTTGAGCACCTGTGCCGACCGTTTCTTTAGTCACCCTTAGGCCGAGTAGCAAGTCTATGGGAGTATGCATGTTAGTTAGTGCCCACGCGAGGTACATGCGGAGAAGAGGTGGTGCCCCGCCTCAGCCAACTATATATAATCTCACTTAGTTCCAAGTTCTTCTAGATTTTCTCAGAATCAGCTTGTTGCTAGTAGGATCGGGATAACGACAAGAATGTGTAATAAAAAAAAGGAGGGCATTATCGTGCCTGATCCATTCTCATTCGGGGAATAATGTGGGCCCACCTGGCACACTCGGACCTATTTGCTGCGCAAGGTTCTAGGAGCAAATGTTCGTGAATAGTTTTGATATTATTCTCATAAAACTCCTGTTTCTATTAAACTTCTTTTGGCTCTCAGCGAACACTTTTTAGCCTCTGCCGCTGTTTCCAAAGTCTCTGCACTGATCAACCTAAATATGACAGGGACACTATCGCCGTTTACCGTGCCCTTGCAGGAACAGAAGTCAGTTTCGTTGCAGAACGCAGTAATTTTGTGGTGTTTGCTGTTGAGCTCTTTTGACATCTAGTCCATTCATAAACGTTCAGTTTTATCAGAATTCGTATTGTTTATGAACTGATGGAATAATGTGACGACACGAGATTTAATTTGCTGCATTCCATGTAATTTAAGAATGACCCCCCATGTTTTTACCACTACGATCTCGACAGAAAGTTTCTTGCCGGCGACGAGGAATTAACAATTCTGGCTCATCATGATCTGAACGAAATGAAATAAAAGTTCTGTCGCTAATTCACTTCCCAAAGAGCACTGAAAATCTCCTGAAAAAGGTGAACGGGGCGAGAGCTAGAGGAGAATCATACGGAACCCTTTTGTCTCAAAGATCAAAGAACCTGAATTTGTCTACTCACCATTTTCGTTGGCCGTCACGTATGTGAAGCAGCAAAATATCACAGCGACTGCGACGACTTGGTTCATGTTCTTCGAAACTGACGCTACGGACAGGGGGGAAACAGTGTATCCACAGGCGTGAGACGAGGGGTGGCTATCGAACCTGCCTCACGGTGACGGAGAGTTTAAACAGTGGATTCCGTAACGCTTGTATTGGGGACGGACACACGTGCACTTGGTTCCTTTTGTGTGGTCTGGTGTAGGCCACTGCTTGCTTTTATACGCCGTCTCGCAAAGGCGACGATCCAGCTGGGTCCACATCTATAGTCAGGCGTCCGTGACGGTGTGATTTCCATTACGACACCGCGAAAATATCCTTGGTGAGACGAGCACAAGAGGCAGCGTTTTTCTTTGTGTGCGTTTTTCAAGCCTTTTTGGCTTTGGTTCCTAACTCACACCGGCTGAGTTCAAAGCGATCGGAAGAATGATTTCACGGTAGGAGCCGTATAATAGGTGTCTGCCCGCGGAAGACTGGACGCTGAGAGAGTCGCAATGACGTCTCGTCTCACGTTGCTGGCTCGGCGCATGGCTGGTGAAGAAACACAAAACAAGCAAAGCAGCAATCCAGAGGCGGCGACTGTTTCAGAGCGCATTTGAATAATGGTGTCTTGAGAGTGTGTGAATATTTTTTTCGCGTTATCTTTGACTCACTGCGTTTACGGCACGCCTCGTTGATTACCCGTTGAAATGGCGTGCAACTCGACTGCCT
Source organism: Amblyomma americanum (assembly GCF_052857255.1). Lineage (NCBI taxonomy): Eukaryota > Metazoa > Arthropoda > Arachnida > Ixodida > Ixodidae > Amblyomma > Amblyomma americanum. The sequence continues at coordinate 45,987,016 of NC_135506.1, forward strand.
TCTGAATCATGCAATTAAAAAGAAGTTGCCGAAGCTATCTCCAAGACTTACCCGCCCGAACTTCAAAGTGCAGTGCAGTCTACAGACAAGGACACTCGACTATGGGCCGTCCAACTGGCCCGGTGTGCGCTCGAAGAGCACAAACCTCACGACCCACCACAGACGGGCCGAACTGGGTATAGTGCAGAGTAGGGCATAACCCTGGGTCGACGCTTGGCCAGCGTCACGACGCTTTAAACCGTCGGTTGCCGATATTTTAATATATTTCTACCCTTTTATTGCCGCTGTGGTAGAACCTTTTCACTATGGCACGTCTTCAATGTGCACCCGAATTTGGAACCCTTCTCAGCACATTTCTTTTATTCTTAACAGACAAAGTTTTTTTTATTTATGGTGTATGCCAAAGAAATATATTTTTTATTACACGGATATGTGAGATGTCAGCTGAAATTTATGGGAAAGGGTAATGGCAATCTCGGCATTCGCGTCCCACATAGAGTCCGTAAGACAGTCCGTAGTGTGAAAGCACCGATGACCATCCTTTTTTGAATAAACACCCTTATCCCTCTCATTGCTCGCGGTATGAAATTGTAACACTCTCTATAACCACCTCAAAAAAAAATTTCGTTAAAGAATGGTTTATACAATCGCTTCGTCCCCATTATGGTCAATTAATATTTGTAACTGCGTAACCTAACATTGTGTTCTAAAATGCAACACATTTGCGAGGACAGGACACAGACAGCGGGCCAATTCCTCTCCGATTGGAAGAAATCTGTTTCGCCAGTAAATAAATAAAATAAACACAAATACTTAAACATATCTTCCTTTACTCTACCATATAATTTCTATGCAAGCTGACGCACATCGAGTTTAACAAATACTGTATCTTGAAGACAAGAAGTGTAAAAGGTGAAGTGTGAAAATTTTGAAAAAAGAAGAAAGCTCGCACCCTACCCTTCCGCCACCCGTACGAAGAGAGAGGGATTCCTGACACTCCACCAGAGACTTCAGCCTGACAGCCTCTCGCGAGATCACCAACTGTCACGGCTGCCATAATCAGGCAAATACGGCGGTGACTTTCACGGGAGCCACCCTAAGGCTGGCGCGATCCTTGTCGCCCGGACTGAACTGGACTGCATTTTTAGGCTGCGGCTTCAAATTGTGGTAACCTGCACCCCACCCTTATAAAAATAGTCTGTAGACAGCTACAGACTTCTCATAGACTCTCATAGGCCCGTGCTAACGTTCTACGCTTCTTGGTGCAGTTCCTCGGACTCTCGAGCTCGCAGCTGCTGGAGTGTTCGAGCCCCCGGGTCCCGTACCTAGCATCCTTCGTCAACTCCAGTCCAGACGCAACACTCCTGCTTTCCGGACTTCACACGGTTGAGCCTTTCTCGGCTACGAATGGCCAGCCCATCGACAACGCATCCCGGTCCGCGCAATTTCTACACGGCCACGGACCATATCTTCAAGCATCATGGCTTTCCTTGAGCCGCCTGAACGCCGGAACCGCCCCTGTACATCCTGCGCATGCGTGGACTTGTGCTAAAAAGGCAGCTCGGAGCGGCGCGCCCTTCAGTGGGCTCGGCAGCACGCCAGCGATGGCCCGTGCTAACGTTCTACGCTTCTTGGTGCAGGTAATGAAACCTTATTGCCTTTACGCTAAGCCAAGTAGCTACCGTGCACTCTTGGTGCTGCCGAGCCCACGGCGTTTCCGGTCCATCATGTATGACTGTGCGCATATGTTGTTAAAACTTCTTATGGTAGCTGGTGATATAGAATCTAACCCCGGCCCTAACAAAGAGATTCTTGATGCTTTGAAGGAAATTCAAACTGGGCAGACAGCAATGCTAGCGCAGCTAAAGTCGATTGAAATGAAACTAGTTGATCATGATAAAACGTTTTGCGAGATTAAGGCGCGACTAGATAAAATTGAGACAGCATGTGTTGGTATTGATGACATGCAGACTGAATTGAAAGAACTGCATGGAATCAGCACTGAGAACACGGCGCAGATAAATGCTCTGTCTGCCCGGGTAAATGATGCAGAAAATCGGTCCAGACGAAACAACCTTGTTTTCTACAGCCTTGAAGATCAAGATAAAGAAACATGGTCAGATTCTGAAAATATCATCATTGCACACATTAATCAGTATTTAGACATCCAGTTAGAGCCACGCGACATTGAGCGTGCACATCGCCTTGGGACTTTCCAAACTGGTAGGTGCAGACCTATCATTGTGAGATTTGCTCACTTTATAGACAAAGAGCAAGTCCTGTCTTCCGCTCGGAAATTCAAAGACACAGGATATGCGGTTGCTCAAGATCTTTCTCCCAGCACGCGCCTTGCCCAGAAACACCTCATCGAATTTGGAAAGGCTCGAAAACTGAAATACAAGTTGCGAAATGAAAAGCTTGTCACAAGTGAAAAAACGTACCATTTCGACCATGTTTCTAACCATGTCGTTGAGGACAGCTTGTAGCCACCATTAAAACCAAATTGTGAACCCCGTTCGCCGAATCGTCACCCTTTATCATTTCTGCTTGCTAACATTCGAAGTGTTGTTCCCAAGCGCGATTCATTGTGCAGTTTAATAGGTTCATCTTCATGCGATATCTTACTACTAACTGAAACATGGCTTAACGCATCAGTTCACGATTCTGAGATTCTTCCATTTCTCCCAGATTTTGAGATATTCCGGAAGGATAGACCCGATAATTCGCGCGGTGGGGGTGTATTGCTCGCCACTAAACGGGATCTGCATTGTTCATTTGTTAACCTCCCTTCACAACTGGAAATGATTTGGCTTCGATGCACTACTACACATCCGCCCATCCTCATTGGTATTTGTTACCGCCCTGCTAATGCTGACAGTTCTTTCACCCCCTTATTTCATGATGCCTTAAATGTGTTAACTAAAACATATCCACTTAGCCCTATCCTTCTCTTCGGTGATTTTAATTTTCCCACAATAGATTGGTCTAATCCCGCCGCTACATTATTGAAAAGCAGCGCGGCTAGCGATTTCTTAAACACGTGTATGACTTTTGGCTTAACTCAACTCGTCACTGATCCCACACGCGTTACTGACCACTCATCCAACGTTCTAGATATCGTATTAACAACGCATCCTGATAATTTTACTCCTATCACCTTGTTGCGTGGTCTCAGCGATCATTTGACGATACATACTTCTTTTTATTGCAACGTACTAAAGAAACAAAAAAATAAAAAAACACTTACGCTTTATGATAAAGGAGACTATGCCAGCATGAACCGTGAATTATCAGATTACTTCGACACCTTCGCTGCTAACTTTCCACTACATTCTCTCGAGTCAAACTGGTTACTTTTCAAAACAGAGATGCATCGGCTTATAAGTCTTTACATTCCAACCATTACTATATCAGAAAGAATAACATCCCCATGGTTTAATGTATCACTCAAACGACTCAATAATAAGAAAAAACGCCTGTTCCGGTCGGCCAAGCTGTCTAACTCTTCTTCCACATGCCAGAAGTATCATGCTGTCGCAAAAGAATACGACAAGTTAACCGCTCAGACTAAACGGAAGTTTTTTTCTACTACTTTACCATCTATGCTGCAGACTAACCCAAAACGATTTTGGAAAACCGTTAGCCCTAATCAATGTAATGAGATTTCACTTAACAGTAGCTCTGGATCTCCTATTCCCGACACAGAGGTTGCAGATGTTCTTAACACAGTATTCAGTTCGGTCTTTACTAATGAACCCCTTGACAATCTTCCAGATCCACCATATTTTACGCACCCGCTCATGCAAAATATCACATTTCATCCCGTCGGCATAGTCAAGGTAATTGAGTCACTGAAGAACTCGTCATCTACTGGAGTGGACGGTATCAACGCCAAAGTGCTAAAAATACTAAACATACGTGTAGCCTGTTCTTATCGCTCATATTCCAGGAATCCCTGAACACCGGTTCGATTCCATGTGACTGGCAGGTGGGCAAGGTCATCCCAGTCTTCAAGAAAGGAAGCCGATCATCGCCGAGTAACTACCGCCCGATTTCCATAACAAGCGTTTCTTGTAAAATAATGGAGCATGTTTTATACTCGCATATTGCTACCTTCCTATCGTCCGTTCATTTTTTTCACTCAAGCCAGCATGGTTTCCGCAAGAATCATTCCTGTGACACCCAACTGGCACTCTTCCTGCACGACTTAAATTTAAACCTTGATCGTAATATCCCGACTGATGCAGTGTTTTTAGACTTCGAAAAAGCGTTCGATAAGGTTCCCCATGGTCGTCTCTTACTAAAGCTATCGCGCCTTAATATTCATCCATGTGTTCTGAACTGGATTCGAGGGTTTTTATCTAACCGTCAGCAGTTCGTATATGCCAATTCGCACTCTTCATCCTTAACACCTGTGCTCTCAGGGGTACCTCAAGGAACGGTACTCGGGCCCCTCCTTTTCTTGATATATATTAATGACCTACCGTGTAACATTTCTTCTCATATCCGACTCTTTGCCGATGACTGTGTCGTTTACCGAAGCATTACTAACTCCACCGCCCATCTCGCATTACAAACTGACCTTATTCGCATACAGGACTGGTGTAAAACATGGCTCATGTCATTAAATATTTCTAAAACCGTGTTAATGTCCATTCACCGCCGTCGTAATTACGTAGCGCCTAATTATAATATTAATAACTTGCAGATTGGAACATCCGAATCATTCAAATATCTTGGTGTGCATATCTCGCGTGACCTAACTTGGACCTGTCATATTAATCACATAATAAATTCTGCTAATTGTGCTCTAGGTTATTTACGCCGTAACCTTTCACTCGCTTCTCCCCCTATTAAACAGCTTGCTTTTCCAACCTTTGTGCGTCCCAAGCTTGAGTATGCTAACGCTATTTTTGATCCGCACCACGTTAATCTTACTAACGCCCTCGAATTGGTTCAGAACCGCGCAACACGATTCATTCTATCAAATTATTCCACCACTCAAGCATCTCAGCACTAAAAGCTCGAATCAACTTGCCCCCCCTAGCCTCGCGCCATAAGATAGCAC